>NW_010921757.1:25867-52949 GCF_000633955.1 Camelina sativa
TGCTCAAGAATAAAGAGGAATTAGGGTTTTTGTATTAATTGTTGGATGATCTTACAATGAGAGGATTGCCCTCTATTTATAGGTTTCTAAGATCCAAAGAATATATCCACTTTCCTAATTATGGCCGAACAGATTAGGAAAGTCCTTCCTTTCTCGCTAGGTCAGCCGCAGGGCGAGCTGAGAGGTCGGTTTGTCACCTCGGCACTGGACTTGTCGGTATTATTGGGCCTTCAGAGATGAAGTCCAAATTAGGGTCAAGCCCCTGGTTTAGATAACCGGTTTCTTTTATCGGGTTTAGATCGGTATGTTAGGGGTGCTAATTCCCGCACCAACATAGCTCCATCTCTCTGTGTAGGTTTCAGATCCAATTTTGTTTTGAGTTTCGGACTTGATTATTGCTAATGACGTTATCAGACTTGCTATTGTAAGAACTATTGTTGATTAGAAATGATGACATGCCTTTTAGATATATTCTCGGTGGAGTTGTTGTTAAATGATAAATTTCTATTGATTTGAAAGTGACTTGTATCTTTTTTTGCTCATGTTTCTTTCTTTGAATATCTGACTTTGGTTTCTCATTGTGAAACAGGGTGATACATTCAACAACTCTCGGTGATTCTTATTCTTTTTCCTGTTGAGAAAGTTGATCGACAGAGATCGCTTGATCAGAAAAGATGTGTCATTTTGATCACCGGTCTTAGTGGTGCAGGTTAGTGCCAGCAAAAACCGTTATGAAACAGCCACAAGTTTTTGTTTATGTCTATGTGAAAATCTATTCTCTTTATTTTTTTTGTAGGGAAGACCACTTTGGCTTGTTCGTTGAACCAGAATGAGAAGCTTTGTTATATTCTTGATGGTGATAAATTGTTAATGTAAGGCATTGCTGACTGGAAATTTCTGGATTTTGTGGTTTCTCTAGTCATTCTTGTTTTCGACTTTAGCCAATCATTCTGAGTTACTATCCAAAATTTGGCATACTAAATTTGTTGAGGTAATGTGATGACAGTGGCTATGATATCTGTTTTAGTTTCTATAACTTGTGAAAGCTTCTGCCTGCTAACTCTTGGAATTGAGAACTCCAGTTCTAGATTAGATTAAGCTTTTGTGATTGTTAGCTGCAGGATAAGTAGTCGAATATACACTGTGAGATCATAGTTATACCATTGACTCATTAGGCTTGTGTGGTTGTTTCAGATTATAACCCTTGTTGCTTTTAGTTTCCTTGCTTTATATGACTGGATGTTTCGTCTAGACAATGTATGTTGTTTGAAATGTAGGTCGAACAAGGGTTACATAAACCTTTTGTCTCATTTGTTATGAAATGAAAAAATAAAAGCTTCTTGACACACACCTGAAACCTGCACGTTTTTGCTTTCTATAGGCAGTCGAAGTTTATGGTCTAGGTCTAGAAAACTAGAAACAAGGAAAATGCTACATCATTTGCCAACCTTCGTGAGTGTCTCTTAGAGGTTTCAGAATTTTTAGCTTTATGAAACATCATTTGCACAAATCATTACAATTGTATTGACTGTCTTCTTTTCCATTGTGTCTTTCAGTCTTTGTGCAGGTTCAAGGACCAATACTGAGCGGAAGAACTTGTGGCTGTACTTTAGTATTTTAAGCTTTACATTATGGATTCACTTGACTACTCTCTTCATATATTTTGTTTATTTTAGTATGTTAAGCTATAAATACTTGATTCTGTGACTACTTCCATCTGATATGTTTCGATAATGTATTTTTTTAATGGTTTTAATTTCATAAGGTATTTTCTCTCTTTAATGTGTCATTGCTAAATAACAAAGAAATAAAACAACAAATTTATAACGTAAAAACTACAAATAATAATTAAAAATACTCAATACATAATTATAAGTTATAACTACAAATAAAACTTATTTTGTTCATAATTATACTCCTACAGTCATTTGTTAATTAAACATAATCAATAATAATTTGCTAATTATACATAATCACGGAATCATCTATACTATTAATTGGGGAATACAAAAGCAAAAAAAAAAAGAAATTTGGCAAAAAATTCCACATATTACCCCCTACGTCGAAAGAAAGGGAGAAGAGAAAAAAAAAATTTAAGGGCAAATGAGTAATCTAAAATGTCAAAAGGACGCGGATCCTAAGTGTTTGGCATTATCTCACTCGGATCCTGTTTAAGATACAAGTGTATCCAAACATATTCTTCCTCATATACCTGCGAGCAAATTTAGAAAATAGTTAGGGAGATAAAAATATGCTAATTTATCATAATAAATACTGTATTACGGAGAATTAGGAAACAACCATATCAACACTCTTTGACATTAAAACCCCAAAAAATCTGATTACTCGAAAAATTCTGTTTATAGCAACTAACCAGTTTTAAAATAAAATATCAATCATTATATTAAAATCTCAAATCAAGAATATTAAAAAACCGAAACTTATATATTTCCAAAACTAACAAAATCAGACTCTATCATTTCCATAATCTCTAAATCATCATTCAAAACTTTCAAAATATAGAATAACGAAATATGGATACTTTTAAGTTAAGAATTTATGGTAGAAAATAATTATCATATATAATTAGTTTATGCGTATAGTACGAAAACATTATGGATACTAACCAAACGTGATCTTCACTAAATATTCTCATCGTTTAAATTTTAGCATATTCCACGAATATTTGATTAAAACTTTAATTTGCAAATAAAAATTTTAGATTTCATTTAGCCAAATCTAAAATTTCTACCGACTCTCTTTAGCTTATAAAAAGGTCATAAAACTTAAAAGTTCATAAAACGTTATAAGCAGCTCCGAATCAAATCACAAACCTTGGTGATGTGAAGTGTTTTCGAACCAGTGAGTGCATGTGCATCCAATAGAAGATTCTGCATTCCTATAAGCAATATCACTCAAAAGTAAGTAGATATCACTTGTAAACAACGCTAAGGTTTTAACAGGAAGTAGATTATTTAGTATGCATACTTTTTTCTATTTGTAAAAGTTTCTTCTTAATATGGAACTAATTTGTGTTTGCATGTATTTTTACAGAGTTCAAAAATCTATGCTTAACTCAAAAAAAAATACATGTGAGTCGTCTATGTTCGTTTTTGAACTAATCTTTAAGTTTTGTTTTATGTTTTTAGCATTCTAAAAGTTCTATTCTACAGATTCGAATTAAAAGATCCTCCAGTCATGGAAGCAATTAACAAAACATACCAGATATGAATCTGTAAGTCTCTAAAAATACATTATAGATGAGCTACTAATGTTTGTTTATTTCATATAAGTAGTTTATGTTCGTTTTTGAACTACTCCTTAAGTTTTTATAATTTTAGCATTCTAATAGAGTTCCTCTATTATAATTAGATCGCAATTACAAGTTCTTCCAATCATGGAAGCAATTCACAAAACATACTTGATATGAATCATTAAGTCTCTAAAAATATAGTATAGATGCCCTACTAATGTTTGTTGATTTCATATGTTGAACATCAACAAGTTTTCTAATTTTACTTCTAACAATTTTGCAGGTGAAAGACAAACATCTAGAGCAATTGATAATTCTATAAATCAGAATTCTTCACTACAAGGATCTTCAAACAATCAACAATTGGTAAGGATTTATTTACATCTTAATCTAAGAATCTAATTATAAATTTATTTACATCAACATTTTACAATTTTGCAGATTGGAAAATCAATTAAAGAATGGAAGAGAACCCACAAAATGTTTAATGAGATAAATTTATAATTACTTACCCAATTAATTCTGGTCGGTCATCAACAAGGCGAAGAGTTAATCTGAAAAACCCATAAGAAATCGCTTTCAGGAATTGAACTAGAATCTGAGGAGCAACCATTCGTCGAGACAGTTAGAGTAGCTCTGTCCATTCAGGTAACCATTGGTGATGAGATGAGACAAAATCAGAGGTAGAGACATAGAATAATTGTTGATTATAGAATAAACGATTGGTGTAAGAAAATATGATCGGTTGATCCAGTGGAAGAAGGTAGCAGGAAACTGCTGGCGGTAGAAACGGCAAAGATTGGGTTAAGGTACCAATTTTGAGGCTACGGAGGAGCAAGAGAGAGAGAGGCAGAAGAGGAGAAAAAAAAAGAGACGAATGACTTTTGGGTGAATTAGTTCACTGACCAAAACAAAAAGACTATAGAAGTAAATAACACTATATATAAAAAATTAAAAGATTAGGAGGGGCAGTGCAAAATTGCCAATGCTGGTGGAGGCAGTGGTGGTTGGTGATTGGCAGCGGTGGTGGCCGGCGGTGGTGGCCGGCGGCGGTGGCCGGAGACTGGTGGCCGGCGGCGGTGACCGGAGACCGGTGGCCGGCGGCAGTGACCGGGGACCGGTGGCCAGTGGCGGTGGCCGGAAGAGGTGGCTGGAGGTGGTTGGTAGGCGGTGGCTGGCCGGAGATGGTTGGCTGGAGGTGGTTGGACGGCGGTGGTTGGACGGAGGTGGTTGGACAGCGGTGGCTGACCAGAGGTGGCGGTGGCGGTGACCGGTGACCGGAGGTGGTGGCTGGGGAAATCTAAACCCTAAAGATTATATTGAGAACACTAGTGGAGATGGTGGTAAAGAGGTGGTGGTGATGGTGGTGGTAGGGGGCAAAGGTGGTGGCTGGAGGTGATAGTAAAGGAGTAGATAGAGGTGGTGGTGGAAAGGTAAGATTGTATATATTGTAGATTATATACAGTATATTATAGTTATATGGTTATAGATTTAATTATAGTTTTTTTCTTAGTTAGTTTTGCCAATTTCCCATTTCCCATGACTTTTACGATGGCATTAGGTTACATTTTTGTTTGGCTGATTGTTATTTTTCCCTAACACAAAATTTATTAAATCATATGTCATAAACTTATAATCATATAAATTATAAGACTATAGCATTTAGCATGTAACAGATGTAGGAAAATAACTTTCCGCTGTAGATCTTATTTAATTATTTTCTCTTTTAATATTAGCTTTTAAATTAAACACTAAATAATAAATTAAGTTTTAACCCAAAAAAATAATTGTGATGTATTGCGGGTTAGTTAGTATCCACATTTAGGTCAATCAATAAAACCAAAACTAGCTTAACATATGTGACTGAAGGTTTTCAGTTTGTATATCATGATGGTTTATAAATTTGAAGGTTTGTAGTAAATATAACGGATTTATGAGTTATTTAAATTTTCTGGAAAATATTTAACATCGAATTACAAAATTATCTTATATATAGTATTCACATTTTAAAATAATTTACAACATATGTAATATCAAAATTTAAGTTTCTTTAAGAAAAATTGTTTTATGTTTAAAATTATTTATTACTAATATTAATTTTTTGTTTTAAATATATTTTATAAATTATAAGAGTGATACGGTTCAAACAAAATAAGAGAAAGTGATTTAGTAAAATATATGGCGGATGCGGATATACGATAATAAACTATAGGATGGTTTCATGTAGGATTTTAAGAAATTAAATCTGTTGCACGTCGAGTGTAACATAACGGGTTTAAACAATTACTCCAACACTAAACTAAGTTACAAATTATATAATATTTTGTATACAACTACAAAATATACAAACACGAAAAAGAAAAAAAAATACTATACAATAAAATAAAAATAAATTAAATCACCAATAAAAATAAAATATATCAAAAATACAATAAGAAGAAAAAAAATTCCCACGGTACATGGTGGGTTCAAAGACAATTGGTGGTGTGCATTTGGAGATTATGCTACTTATTTCATGAACATGATGAAGATTGAAGGCTAAATAAAGAGTTTGACAAGACATAACAAAATTAAAGGAACATATAGTTTGTATTGTGCTATAAAGAAATAAATATCTGACGGGTAATTGTCTTTTTCAATTGATTTCATGAATAAATGAGAAACTTTTTGTTGTTGTTTCAGTTCTTTTTTTTTTCCTCATCCTTTACAGGATAAAAATACTATAAAACGGTTATACTCCCTCCGTTTCATAATATAGGATGTTTTAGAGGTTTTTCTTTATTTCAAAATATAAGATGTTTTCAACTTTTTAAGTAACTTTTAGATTACTTTTATATTTTCTTATTATTTATTTTATGCAGTCTTATTTATAATTGGTTGAACTTTTTTAAAGTGGTTATTTCTTAATCTGCGTGCTTTCACTCAAAACATCTTATATTTTGAAACGGAGGGAGTATAAAATAAAATTCCGGCCTATCGAATGTTTTAAATATGAAACACATCATTATATATGAAATATCAAATGTTTTAAATAAAAAGAATTGGCAAAAAAACCCCGCACATCCTAGTAAGTAATAACTGTGGCTGTTTTGAAAATAAGTAAATAACTACAAATTTTTCTAGCTTCTCTTTATTGATGTCTTGTGTTTGTTGTCTTACAAAGTTACAATACGTTTAAGATGAAGTAAAACTCACCTGTTATTTCTTCTTTTGTGTCTTTCACATCAGATTTTCACAAAATATACCAAATTCTACTAAAGGAGGACTTGTTCACAGATTCTATGTTTCCCTAAATTGAGTCTACGAACAAAGAAGAACAGTCTAAATAAAAGCTTTCTAAATGCCTAACGTATCTTCTTCTTCATCCTTGTCTCCTCCGGTTATGATGTTCATCAGTCTCTTGGTTGCACTGCCGATTGCTTGAGAAAATCTTCTCGGCTGCACCAGCCACTACAGGTTGCAGCGATATTTCTGGTAAATTTGCTCTCTCTTCAATCATTGCTGAATTCAATTTCAAGGTCAGTATTAGATCATAACATCAATATTAGATCATAACATCATCATCTTTTGAGCGAATCTAAATGTTGCCACCATGACAAAAGATTAGAAGCTTACAGAGAGTTTGCTGTTGTGCAAGTGTTCCAATCTGTTTGATTCCAGCTTCAGCTGCTTGAACCGCTTTTGCTGATTTGTTTACCCCATCAGCTATCTCTTAGCTGAAACCATTTACATTGGCTGCAAATGGTTGCATAAAATTGAAAGAGTTGGAAATATTAAGCTGAATAAAATTGGGTTGAACATTATTCAACTCATTCATCTCCAAAATAGTGGTTGAACAAGTTGAACAAATTTGCTGTAGGATTAGTTTATTTTTCCAACTTTTTAGGTTGAACGGGTTGAATATATTTTTCCAGCTTCTTCAACCTCTTCCGTTCAAATGGTGAAAGCTGGTTGAATAATTTTTTTCAACTCCTTCAACCTTTTCAATTGTGCAACCATTTGCACCCATTGTGATGGCAATTTTGAAAGACATGTAGCATTCATAACTTGTGGAGTTGAGATGATCCTAAGCAATAAAAGTAAAAGAACAAAGGAGCTTTAGTAATCACCTCAAATCGCTCAATTCAAGAGTAAGATCACTTATTTCCATGCCGGAGAGCCTTATGGCTGCCAAGGTACTAGGGAGTTCTTTGCGAGCTGTGTCAGCTAACTTCGCAAAGGAAGTTGCAGCTCTACCCATTGCCTGAAAGATGGGTCGAAAAAAAACAATAGGATATAGTGAGTAGATAGATGGCAATCAAAGTGCAAAGATACATATTGAGCTGAAATTCACCATGCATTGTAAGTCAAATCCAAAAGAGAAACAATCATATAGCTGAACCAAAGCTAGGACACATACAAAGAAGAGTAAGTACTGTGGAATTCAACAGTTAATGGTTTTAGTTTATCTGTCAGTGTATCAGTGTTAAACTCAAAACTTAAAACATAGACTGTGTCATAGTTTTCCATACTCAACCCATTTACTTGAAACAGTATTAAATTGAGTGATGAAGCATTCATTATAACATTCCAGGGGAGAGATAGCTGACGCAAAAGGGTTGAGACAAACAAGCTTTCTTAAGAGGTAACAAATGTGGAGGCTTACCAGAAGTGTGGGAATGGCTGCAATCACAAGACTTGTAAAAGCCACTGAAGTCTGTTATAACAGAGGACCATCAAGAGATCAAAAAGCCAAAACCTTTATCAATGAATCAACCAACCAAAAAAAAGGGTCAAAAGCAAAAACACGAGGTAATACTACTTTACCGTGCAAGCGATGAAGGCCAAGAGAAGAAATGCCTGATCACTCAGACTCAGCTTGGCTATCGGATTGATAGAATGCAGAGAAATAGCTGGCCTGCCCACTTGCATCTTGAGGTTTTAAAGCGAATAACCTACAAATACACTAATCGACGCCTTAGACATTCCACCATGGGAGGAATCCAATGATTCCTGAGAACTCCATGGGTTTGAAAAACAGCAACTTGTATATGTTAATTTATTATCTTTTTGCATTTTATTTTGTTAATTGATAAATAGTTAAATCCTATAATCTAAACCATAAATCATATACCCTAAACCATAAATCTAAACACTTTAGACTTTAATTCTTAAACATTTTTATCATTTATCAATTAACATAATAAAATGCTAAAAAAATATTCTCATACCGATATTCTTAAATATTCATAAATTCATAATATAAGTGTTCTTACACTATTAACAATCAATATATAATAATTTTTATGAATTTATGAATATTTAATATAAAATATATAAATTCACACTTGTAAAAACCTTTTTAATGTTTCTCAATAAGTTTTAAATATTTTTACATTTTATTTTGTTAATTGAAATTAGTGAATTGAACCCTAAACCCTAAATCTTATACCCTATAGGGTTTAGGGTATAGGGTTTAGGGTTCACTCTTGAAACATGTTTCATTATTTAGAAATTAACAAAATAAAATGTAAAAATGTTATTGTAATAATAATAACATATAGTAGGAATAAATATAAAATCACATATTATGAGTTATAATACTTAACTACATACTAAAAAAAAAACTATAAACTAAAATAACCATTTTGCAAATGAAGTTGATGATAAGTGTTATATGGCCAAACAAAAAAAGTGATTAGAAAAGAGTTTTAGAACATATATTTTATTTTCATTAATTTAAAACATATTGGAAAATTAACCTACTAATTAAAATTGAAAGAAAAAATAGCAAAAAATGCTAAAATCTAAAATGCAAATAAAAATTGTCATTGGCTAACTCATTAAGAGAAGGATCCCACTGCGTTTAATATAGACCATTGATTGCAGTGAATCCAATGGACACAAACTTTAATCCCTATTTAGTATTTGATTGGCTAAGCCGTTAAAGTAAGGATCACATCATGTGTAATATGAACCGTTGATTAAAATAAATCTAACGGACACTAATCCTTTTATCTTTTCTTTTCACTCACTCTCCTCTTTAGTCTTTTCTCTTCTTCTTCAATCGATTCAATTGAATCGACTAACAAATTATTTTCGAATTAGAATCACAGCTTGAACCCTACGAGATCTTTGTTTCGAGTACGCGTTTCTTTTTTACCTTCGCTTGTCTGCTCTTCTGTAATTTTGGATTCATTTTTTTGTTTCTACCAGATTCGGTGAGTCTTGGTTTCGAAATCCGAGATCTGTTTTCAATTTGTATTCATCGGTTGAATAACATCTATAATATGTTTCCTCTTGTTTTTAACGATCTAATGCATTCTTTTACTGGGTTTATCTGTTGCAGAGCTGATATAATCGCAGGAGGAAGAACAAGAGGTTATTGAGTCGGCTCCTGCTATCCAACTCGGAGTTTTTATTTACTTTGTAATAGAATTTTTTTCTATCACTGTTTCATACAAATAATAATAAAATATCCTACTATAATAATAAACTAACCTTAAAATGTGTAAAAAATTACATTTAATTACTATTAGAAAACTTTTTTAAGATTAATAAATTAATTAAAAAATAAAAAATGCGAACAGATTAAATATAAAAAATCTAGAAAAATAAAAAAAAATCTATTCAAATCAAAACTAATATGTACTTGAAAAAAATAAAAATTAATTTATACTTAAAAAATTACTTTCTCTCCCGAATAAAAAAAATATATTCAAATCAAAACTAATTTATAATTTAAAAATTATTTTCTCTCTCTAATAAATTATTGACAAAATTACTAAATATTTTTTTTTAAATATAAACCAATCACAATTCAAAAACTAAGATTTCATATCCAAGTAGACAATAAAATTATTTTTAATAACTAGATTTCAAAGATTTTTTTTTTGTCAACAAAAGATTAGCTCAAACGAGCCAATTTGGTAGAAAATTGTTTACATACAAAACATGATGCGGAGAGGTACGCGCTAGATTTCAAAGTTTTTATTAAGATTTCAATTATGATTCTACTACCATCTTTTTTTTTATTTTATTTACAAATTGTTTGAAATTTTTATATAATATTTATGATTAATAAATATGCAGAATTTTATTTACATATGTTGTGATTTGAATTTTTAAAAACAAATATATATTACTCAATCTATGGAAAAATGTGTATTTTAATTTTCACATTGGCGGGTTGGTAAAATTAAATTTATATAGTTGATAAATTATAAATTTTATTTTCTCACAATTATAATATTAAAATTACTATTTCATATTTCACAAAATAATGATGCAAATACAACAAACAAGCAATATCAAACAAGCAATATCAAACTGTAATATACATCAAAAATAAAATACTATAATATTTTTAAATAATTAATAATCAAAACTACATATATAAATTTACAGAAAAATTAAAAATAAATATTATCTCAGATAAAATAACTTTTTAAAAGAAATATAACAATAACTTTTATTACTATATTATAATTTTTTTTTTAAATATTGACCCGTGCTTTAAGCACGGGATATCTCCTAGTGTTATTTTTATTTCAGTATACATATTTTATATATCAATTTACTCCCAAAATGATTAAATAACTGTATATATATATAATTAAATACACAATTACAGTATAATTCCACAAATACTGTATAAATACATAAATGCAATATAAATACATAAAGATTGTATAATACATAACTTACATATATTAATAGCAAATAATAATTGCTATTGTCTATTTAAAGATTGCATAATGAAAAATGCTATGTTATCAAATATCTTAATAGCAGTTACAAAAACCGCTATATAAAGTGTCCGACCTATTATAACGGGAGCAGACATAGCGATCATACAATAGCGTTTTTCCGATGCTAAGGAAACCCTTATTTCCTGTAGTGATCGTATGCCTGACCGTAATGGTCTCGGTCCTCACATCCACTTATCAGGCCCTAAATCATATAGAAAAAAATCCAAGATGATCTGGTACTAAGTCATTTATATTTTGTTAGTTACATTTATCAACATTTCTATTTTATCTAGTACTAACCATTCTTTAATTTCTAACATTGCAGGAAGAGGAGTTGGGAAGAGAGGTCAGTATGGGTGAAGTTTTTTTCAAAACACATACAAAGCCGGATGGTTCGTATGTTGATGGTAAGGCAGAGAAAATCCATCAAGCTTATCAGCAGAATTTGCAAGAGAAGATGGCTGATCTCGAGGCAGATTCAACTGTTTCAGATGGTACTTCACACCGTCGGGAGCTCACTACCGATGAATGTACTGTCATCTTTCTTGAGGTAAAGTAGCATTTCTACTCGATCATGCGTTTGTTTTGCTCTTTACCTCTTTACTTACTGTTTTTCTTTTTCTAGAAACAATGCACTGAGAGGGATTCACGTGGAACTCCTTATGGTGTTGGAAGCCTCAATGATACTCTTGGCAAGGGCAAGGGCAATCAACCATCAGAAACGGAAGCCTTTCTCACACTACAAGAGCAACTGAAGGAAACCCAGAGCCAGATTGAAGTTCAGGCTGAAATCCAGGCGACTCTCAACGCTGAAGCTGCTGCTCGAGAAAAAATGACTGCTCTCCTTGTGGCTGAGCAGAAGCACGAGATCAAAGAGTTGACGATGATGGCAAAGTTTATACGCCACACTAATCCAGCCTACTTGGAGTTTATAGCCTCTCAATCTTCCATGATCAACTCCACAACCTTTGCATATTGTTTCTCAACTCATGAACTAAGTTCTTGTATTCAGTTTTTTATGTGTTATAAACTTTTTCTTTCTATGCTTTTCGTTTGATTTCTATTTTGGACTTGTGTATGTTATGGTTTTAATACAGTTATGGTTATGTTTATAATGTGTTTTCATTAGATTTTTCATTTAATAAATCAGTATTAAAATCAGGATTAAAATCAGGGTTACAAAATAATAAAAACCAGTAAATTTCATTATTTTCTAAAACAAAGTAGTCGCTATATAGTCGTCATTTAGTCGGCAAATTGTCATTAAATTGAGGGTAAATAGTCGCAGAATAAAACGACTAATTTCAGACTAAAGTATTGCAAGTTTTATTCATGTAAATACGTCGTAACTTTGTCGCAGATTAGTCGCTAAATTTAGCGACTAATACACGACTAATGCTAATATAATCGTTAAATTGTCGGCAAATTGTTGCCGTATTTGGTTACTAAGTGACGACAATGCAACGACAAAGTAACGACAACGCTATATCAGCGTTAAATAGTCGCTAAATAACGACTATTTAACGACTATACGAATTAGCAACAAAATTTTACCTACAACAGTAATTAGTCGCTAAATAGTCGTGTATATGTTCATTTAACGACTATTTAGCGACTATTTACACAGTGGCCGTTGGCCTGTTTTCTTGTAGTGATTGACTGAATAGTTGATTTTTTTGTGAGATTTAAGCAACAGATTTTTTTTTTCTTATTTTCTATTTATTTTTAGGATTTATTGGTTTCAAAAATTGTAAGATCAAAAATATATATACATATATATATATATATATATATTATATGTTACAAGCATCATGTAGAAATACAATTTTAGAAGTCAACCAAAAGCATAAAAGTTGAGTAACGAAATACTAAAATGGTATTTATGGATGTCATCATGTGGATGAGGTGTTATGGATACCAATTAGTTATACATTATCCTACACTTCCAAACAAACTCAATGCTCTCAAATTCTTACAAACAAAGATTCATGGACAATATTGTTATGTAAGCAAGTAGACATGACTTCCTGGACACCTTAAAATTATTTTCCACCATGTTAAGAAACATAAACTATGTTCTCTGAAAGTTGATGTCCAAGAGACAATGATCATATATGGTCAGTTTCTTTGTGGCATCAACAGCCAATTCTCATATTTTTCCTTTCTTCTATTCAATGTTCACTCCATAATTATCATGCAAATTTTTTTTTCCCTCCATTGCACCATCTAAAAAAACAGTACATAAAATCAGATTTAAATGTATATATGCATCAAATCATATGAGAGTAATAGTTTGTGTTTGTTAACATATTATACTCACTCTTGTTGTTGTTGTTCATAAAGGCTTAACACTAAATTCGAAAACACAACCATTAATCCTAAAAACTTATTATCATAAACATGAAACTCTAAACCTTAAATCCGAACTCTATAGTCAATTTTAAACTTTAAACCCAAAATTCTTTAACCATACACTAGATCCTAACCCTAAACCCTAAACCCTAAGCCGTAAACCCTAAAATCTAAACTCTAAACTTATTTTGACATAAGGTAACAAAATTTAGTTTTTAATTAATTAAAGATTTTTTTTATAAAAACCATATTATAACTTGAACAAAAACTTCCTTTTATTATTGTTTACATGATGCTTGTAACATATAATATATATATATATATATATATATAGATGTAGCCTAAAATTTAGATTAATAGATGAAGTACTAAGGGATTTGCTTTCGGCCAAGGTTTGATAAAGACAATTGTTAAACCAATTCAATGAGAACGATATAGGACTTAGTCGGAGTCTTCAGACAGTCAAGTCTTTGAATAAAAAAATCAAAAATAAAGGGTAAAACAATTGTTCAAGAAGAGGAAGAAGTTGGGTCGCAACTTTTTTTGGTGGGCCAAAAGATGAAGGTAATTAGGCCCAAATGAAGCCAATCCACTAAAAGAAACCTAGGATTTCTTTTGGTTTGAGTAGATCTTCCGTACACATCCGCTGACATCATTAGATGAGAAAGAGAAGCGCTCATCGACGGCCGCTGGCTTGTGGAAGTTTCTAGGAAGGTTGATACAGGGCTAGATCTAGGATTGTTTATCCAAGCAAGGAGACAAAGCTTTTTTGACAATATAGCGTCGGTTGGGAATATGATTTCTTCTTTCTTTGGTTTTGACTTTGATTTGAGAAGAGGGTAAGGCTGGATGAAGGTGGCCGGACACCACCTCCACCCACTGTAGTTGATTTGTGTGCAAGCGTCGAGATTCACCGAAGGGTTAGGTATTTGGGTCGATTGAGAAGTTGGCCAAGAGAGATGAAAATAGAGATTTTTAGCAGGTAATGAAAACCAGGGGAAACCGAGTCTCGATACCGTCAAGCAAGAGCTTTGTCGGTGTTTGAAAAGGGGGTCAAGCTTCTTACGTCGATAGTCGTGCATGGGAGGTTTTCGTGTAAATGAGGTATATGGATACCGATTAGTTATACATTATGTCTACATTTCCAACGAAACTCAAAACTCTCAGATTCTTACAAACAAAGATTCATGGACAACATTGTTGTGTAAGCAAGTGGACATGAATTTATGGACACCTTAAAATAGTTTTCCATCATGTAAAAAAGTCAAAACCTTGTTCTCTGAAAGTTGATGTCCACTACATCTTATAATTTTTTTATATATAGTAACTGATAAATTGATGATTGTCGTAACCGATGAATATGCAACTAAATTTTTTTTTGATCATACTGAATTTTTGCTTTTGATCATACAGTTAGATCTGAAGGAAGGATTAGGTAACAGTGAGAATCCCCCTTTAATTAACCACACATGAATTTCGTAATTATAACAAAATTGTTTTTTTATTCAATGCGTAGTCTCTGTTGTGGGTGGTCGACAATTTAAGTAGAGTGAATCTTTATGGATGCACTTAGGCCTAGATAGATGCACTATTGGGTTTTTTGATTTCCTATTGTTTCCTCCTGTAAAGATAATTGTTTATTTGGCAATTGTTTCGAGTAACAATACTAATCTTTTGTATTAAAAAGAAAAAAAGTAAAAATAAATACAAGTGAGGACGAATTTAGAAGTAGTACGTGGAAGAACCGAAGAAGACCAGACCAGAAACAGCGAGGGGAAAATGAAAAGACACGAGCTTTATGTTTTCGCCCATATATGTTCACTAAAATCTGAAGAATTTGAGTTTGAGATACTTAGGGTTACGTTTGGTTCATCAATGGCCGATTCAATGTTCTCCTCTGCATCAAAGGCACTGATAAGATCCCACATCAATAGAGATAGGGAGAGAGAGAGTGGTAATATATAAGTGATCATGGATTCTTCTCCCCAAAGCCTAGGTTTTGGAAAGACATTAAGGGCCGATTGGCTTTATGAGACCATTATCTCATACGCAACTCTATCAATTGGTCCGACCTACTGGTTCGATATGGCTAGTGTGGACGTGGGTGCGGGTATGAGCTGATGTGAAGGCCGCTTGTATGACCCAAAACCACTAGCACCGAGACGTCGCTACTCGATGGGCAGGGTACTGATAAAATCCAACATCAGTAGAGATAGGGAAAAAGTGGTAATATATAAGTCCTCATGGGTTCCTCTCCTCAAAACCTAGAGGAAGACATTAAGGGCTCATGGGCCTTATAAGGCACCCTCGCCCGTACTAGCCACACTGAGCTGGCAAGACAAATTGATAGAGTTGCATATGAGATAATGGCCTCATAAGTCTTATTATATATTACCACTCTCTCTCTCTCTCTCTCTCTCTCTCTCTCCAACATGACTGCAACTTAGATAAAAAGAGGAAAGAATGAGTAATTGAATGATTTGTTTAATGTTAGTTGAATTTGGATCTATCTCTCTTCCCTTCCCTTCTTCAGATCTCTCCTCCATTTAAGGGCTTCCTCATATCATATCTCACACTTGCCCCAATTTAATCAACAATGTCAATGTCGTCTCTTTGACTTCAGTTTCACTCTTCACCTTTCTCTTCACGTTCTCAAGTTTTCTTCTGTGCCTTCTTCCCTCTCAAGTTTCTGATCATAGATTTCTAATAAAAAGTCTCGGCCTTTACTTATACCCGTTCAATGGATCCGACTTTAAGATCCGACCCGCGTCGTCAGTTTTTGGGGGTTTAATTAAGAAACTTCCCGACGTTTCTTTTTACTTTTATATCTCTCCAGGGAGCCGATGAAACGATCCGTTAGGCCTCTCTTTAGTGCTCTCCTCTTCGCTTTCTTCGCCGCCACGCTCATTTGCAGAGNCTCTCTTATCTCTACTGATGTGGGATCTTATCAGGCACACTTCTTCAAGTCCATTCTCCCTGGCTTCATGACCTATATTGTAATCTCTCTCTCTATATCGCTCTCTGCATGTTAATTTTTATTAAAACTTCGATTTTTTTATTGCAGTTGATTCTTGAAGCTTTTTACTCGAATTATTTAGAGGGTAGACAAGAGGAAAACACAGCAGAACTGAGATCAGATGCGTCGGAGATCACCTGGATATGCATTCGTTGTAGCAAATCATTGTGCGGAGCAAGGAGCTGCGTGACAACAGTACACTGCATAAGACCACATATGAATGCGTTTCAACAAAGAAGCAGAATTGACATGTTATGGATGGATTGGATAAGATGATGTGTCGTTAGAGAGCTATGAGGTGAACATGAAGACAAATCCAAATCTGGAGAGAAGATATTTGGAGAATATCAATCTCATGTTTAAGGAATGATATGGCTTGGAGCACAAGCAATTACCATAAGAAGAAGATATAAATATATTCTTGTTAGGGTTTAGAGAAGCTTAGTATAAATAGCTTAGGGGGAGCCGCAGAATGTTTTAACACTTAGAAACAATTGTGTGAGATTGTACAACTTCAAGGCTAGCAAAAAGAGCTAAGAAGGTGAGTGTTGGGTTTCTGTTTTTTTAGATCTACACTAGGGTGTGCTTAGATAGAAAAGAAAAGAGTGCTTAGATTCAGTCTTGTAGTCAATAACTTTGTTTAGTAAGATTGAGTAGAAAAGCATTTGATGGCGTGTTTCCAAGTAGACTTTCGTGTTGTTAGCACTGTAACCCTTTCAATTAGTATCAGAGCAGACACCTGATAAAAGTTCAAATATCTTTTCAACAGGTGAGATCTTGCGACAAGGGTATGGAGAAGTAACTAGGGTTTGTTGCACTACCAAAACTGCTGAAACTGGATCCGTTGCACTATGGACATTGGAAGGTGTCATTCAAGCAAGCTATTCAGAGCATTGACATGGAAGCTTGGTTTTATGTGGAAGATGGTTGGACAGAGCCAATGGAGAAAGATGAAAAAGGTGAATTGATGCCATAAACAAGAAAGAAATGGACAAAAGAGGAGAAAGCTGAGGCAAAGCATAATTCGCAAGCCTTGTCGGTTATCTTTAATGCTCTACCATTGACTCAGTGCAACAGTGTTCAAAGATGTGTATCAACAGTGTTCAAGCATAATGATCTTTAATGCTCTACCATTGACTCACCTTTGAAGGAACTACCAGTGTCAAGCGAACACGTCTTGACAATCTGGCCTTAGATTTTGAGAACGTATCCATGGGAGAAGGTGAAATTGTTGCTAATTAGAGTAGTCGTCTGAGCTCTATAGCACAAGAAGCTGTAGTTTTGGGAAAAAGGTACAAAGATAAGAAACTTGTGAAGAATTTTCTCAGGAACTTGCCAGATAAGTTTCAACCACACAGATCTGCTATTAATGTCTCATAAACTCAAATAAGCTAAAGTTTAATCAAGTGGTCGGGATGATGCAGGCATATGAGCTGCAGTTGAAAAAGAAAGAACAACGCATTGAAAAATAATTTGCATTGAAAGGTGTTGAAATGCAAAAGGTTGAGGAGACACATGCTGCTGCAGATGAAGAAAAAGTGGAGCTGTTGGTAAGAAAATTCTTTTGAAAAATGAGGCAAAGTCAGCGCAGAGGAACTTCATCATTTTCTAGATCTGAACCAAAGAAGGAATCTAAAAAGGGTGATAAACAAGAGCGGCAATGTATGGAGTTTGAAGATGATGAGAAACAAGATGGTGAATTACACAATAATTATGTTGCCTTACTAGGAGTTATTGAGGAAGATGAAGACATTGAGATGACTGAAGAGGTTAAACAAATTGTTGTGTCTGACTCAGAAGATGATGAAGCAGATCTATCTGCTGAAGAACAAGTCGCTTTGCTTATTTCGAGTTTGATTCAGAAGAAACAGGAGAATGATGAGCTGATAGCTGAAAAAGAAACTCTAACAATGAAGTTAGCAAATTTGACTACAAAACTCGATGAAGAAAGAACTAAATTGAGCCTAAGAATCATAAAGAGGCCTTGGTATCAATTGGCCTGTTTTGTCTCCTCAATTGAGGCTACATGGTATCAGGAGAATGATGAGTCTGTTTTGTCTCCTCAATTGAGCCTAAGAATCATAAAGAGGCCTTGGTAAATGAGTTCTGGATAGGTGCAATGCAGGAACAGCTTGAACAGTTTGCACTAACTGATGTGTGGGAGCTCACAAGGAGACTGATGATGTAAATGTTGTAAGAACTAAGTGGATCTTTAAGAACAAGAGTGATGGAAATAGATGCATTATAAGGAACAAAGCATGATTAGTTGCTCAAGATTATTCACAAGTAGAGGGAGTTGACTTTGACGAGACCTTTGCACCAGTTGCAAGGTTGGAATCCATCTGATTTTTGTTTGGAATGGCATGTGCTCTGAATTTCACACTGCATCTAATGGATGTTAAAAGGGTGTTCCTCAATGGAAAACTTCAAGAAGAAGTCTGTGTGGAGCAACCCAAAGGATTCAAGGATCCACAGTATCCACAACATGTGTACAAACTGAAGAAAGCTCAGTATGGGTTCAAGCAAGCACCTATAGCCTGGTATGAGAGATTGGCTACGTTCTTGTTGGATCAAGGGTATGTTCGAGGGAGTGTGGACAAAACCTTGTTCGTGCTTAGCCATAATGAAGATCTGATGTTTATCCAGATATATGTTGATGACATTGTTTTTGGATCAACTCGCCAGCTACTTGTGGATCAGTTTGTGAAGAACATGACATATGATTTTGAAATGAGCATGTCTGGTAAACTAACTTATTTTTTGGGTTTGCAGGTGCAACAATCGACTAATGGTATGAGAGATTGGCTACGTTTTTGTTGGATCAAGGGTATGTTCGAGGGAGTGTGGACAAAAACTTGTTCGTGCTTAGCCATAATAAAGATCTGATGTTTGTCCAGATATATGTTGATGGCATTGTTTTTGGATCAACTCGCCAGCTACTTGTGGATCAGTTTGTGAAGAACATGACAAATGATTTTGAAATGAGCATGTGTGGTAAACTAACTTATTTTTTTGTTGTGCAGGTGCAACAATAGGCTAATGGGATCTTTATTTCCCAAGCATGTATGCAAGGAGCTTAGTGACAAGGTTGGGTCTTACAACCAGTAAGAAGGCTAAAATTCCCATGGGGGTAAATGACAAACTCTCAAAGGATGAAGCTGGAGTGGATGTTGATGAGAAACTATATCGAGGGATGATTGGCAATCCCCCATATTTGAATGCAAGTCGACTAAACATTTGTTTGGCTGTTTGTGTATGTGCAAGATACCAAGCAAAAACTAAAAATCTCATTTACTGGCGGTAAAGGAAGATCATCAAATTGGACAGGCTCTATAAACGATAGTAGAAGCGCAAGTGGTGGATGCTTTTCCATGGGCAACAATCCGATATCATGGCATAGTAAGAAGCATAACTGTGTATCCCTATCAACGGCTGAAGCTGAGTACATTTCCTTAGGAAGCTGTTGCACCCAGCTTTTGTGGATGAAACAAATGGCTACTGACTATGTTATTGTTTCTGACTCTATCTTAATTCATTGTGATAATCAAAATGCAATTAATATATCAAAGAATTCTGTTCAGCATTCTCGAACTTAACACATTGATATTAGACATCATTTCATTCGTGAATTGGTTGAGGCGAAACTGATTGAGATTAACCATGTAAGTACAAAATTTCAGCTAGCTGATCTATTTACTAAGCCATTGGACTTTAATATATTTACAAATATGAGGAAGATTCATGTGGATTTGTGAGATCTAATCTTTTGTTTTAGTTGTGCTGATTGGATGATAGGAACAAACACTGGAACTGACCATGGAAATCCTAGGATAAATAAAAGATCAGTGTGTGGCTCTATATCTAGGGATGTTGTGGGAAATAGCTGCATTTCATGCCGATCTGTTCATCCTGTCAAATGTTGTCATTTTATTAGGAAGTCAAAAAGCTGAGGAGAGACACAAAAGTGCACGACACTAGTGGTTGCAGTGTGGTTATGATAACACTGCCAGAAGCATACACGAGAATCAGTGATTGAGAAGTCAAGTGATATCACTAATTCAAGGAATCTTGAGAAGATCAGCATGGCACAAGAGATAACAGAGCCGTAAGAAATATCAGAGATATATTCGTGTTGAAAAAAAAAAAAAGCTATGTTATATCTCTTGGCTGTGTTATCTCCAAAGAATATTCCAGCTGCCTATGCAGCCGCGACAAGATATCTCTCTGGTGGAAAATTAACAGTCAGGTGGTGCCTCAACCTCAACATAAACAACTCTTGTGAATCCTCCATCTACGACAATTGTCCTCTACCATCCTGATGGGCTGGAAACTGAGGAGGTCACTGATCAATTCACCATTATGTCTCCTTCACGTGACGTTCCTACTGCCATGCACTCTGATCCGTCTTAGTCAGTTGATGCATGCGACTCTTCCCCTGCATCTCCGCCGCATAATCAGCCCACACACGTGTCTTCGATGGTTGAAGTCTCTGATTCCGACCTAGCAGTTTAGATTCCTGGCAAAAGTATCTCCTCTCGCTTTTGCAAGCGATAATCTGAGGATGACATCTCCGAGGTCTCTCCTAAGCGCATGTGCACTGCTCGTAGTACGAGCATATCTCAGGCTTGCAGCTTGGTGGTTCATCCGTTCGTCCGGAAATGGTTTTCTTCTACTAATGCGGACCGTAGGTATGTGTAGTGACCGTCACTATCAGATAAAATTTTCTTAAGGAATTGATTCAGAAAGGGCTTGAAAGAAAAGAGACGTTGAAGTAAAGAAGAAATGTCAAGGGACGTCCGAAGAAATATTAATTGAGTGATGGGCCGAGCAGTTGGCCTACAGGCGGACGAACGTACCAGGCATATGCGGGACGGATGGGACATCATACTGGTGTCCGTGCGAACAGGACCGTTATCGGGAAGTGTTGAGAGTGATGGGAAGGAACCCACTAAATAGAATATTTAAATCACAAAATGTGGAGTTAGTGGGTGATTTAAATAATTAATTGATTAAGCATTAATGGAACACTTCTACTAAGTATTTAATTAATCGAAATTAGGAGAAGTGGAGGGGAATATTCTTTATTTCCACTCGCCACTTGTAGCTTGGGAGAATGAGAGAGAGACACATCATCATCACACTTTAGACAAGTGTTGAGTGAGAGAATGTCATCGCGACACCTCACCCCTGTGTGCGGACTAAGGAGCTCACCCACACTCTCTATAAATACCATCTCTACTTCTCATTTTGGAGAAGAGAAAGAGAGAGAGAATGCCCAAAGGCTGTTGGAGAGATCACTGAGAAGTCGAGAGAAATTTTCTAAAGTGTGGAAAGCTTGGATCATTTGTTTGCTACGTCTGCGAGAAAGGCTGTTGAAGCAAGCAAGAGATTGAGTTGGAGAAGCTGAACTTCTTCGGAAAACAGTGAGTTCAGGGAGCATTGATCCGATCTAGTTCAGAATTGGGAGACCCGTTCTAGATTTGGTTTGCATGTACATATAGTTGAATCTTCTTGATTTTCTTGGTAGTTTTCTTGATATTTTTGCATCTAATTTTTGTTTGGGAATTCCATGTTAGATCATGAACGTGGATGTCGATCCGTTCATTGGATCTATTGCATGTGATATTTTACATTGTTATTTGTAGTTTATGTGTTCTTTAAACCATAAACTTAAGTGAAATGTCTGAGGAGAATTCCATGGTAGATCATAAACGTGGATGTTGATCCGTTTATTTGATCTATTTCATGGCGGTTAAGTGTTTTTTTCTTTGAAGATTATGTGTTCTTTAAGACCATAAACTTAAATTTTAATTGTTAGATGGTCTTAGGTGTGGCGTTCATGACGGGAGATCCGACTAGCCATAAGCGCACTAAAAATGGAGGTGTGTCTGACCCTTTCCTGTGGAACCGCTTCAACATGCACCTGAACATAGTGTTGCATGTTGTCACGAAGAGCTCGGTGTCTTGGTCCGCTACCTTGACCGAGGCTGACTACAAGACGGTGTATTTTGTGTTTTGTACCGATTGCATGCCTTTGTGGTTGTAATGCGGGCATAAAAAGGGAGTGGGAAAGAAGGCAGCAGATCCATGCTCTAGTTTGCATAACAAACATATTATTTTATTCAAGTTTTGCATGTTGCATTGATTGCTTGCTTGTAGTTATTTTATTTTAAAAAGGGGGAGATTAAAGATGTAGTCGCTGTAGCAGATCATTGTGCAGAGCAAGGAGCTGCGAGACAACATGACATTGCATCAGTCTACAAATGAATGCATTTCGACAAGGAAGCATAGCTGACATGTCATGGTTTGATTGGATAAGATGATGTGTCGTTAGAGAATTATGAGGTGAACATGAAGATAGATCCGAATCTGGAGAGAAGATATTCGAGGAATATCCATCTCGACGTTTAAGGAATGATAAGACTTGGAGCACAAAAGATTACCATAAGAAGAAGATACAAAGATATTTTTGTTAGGATTTAGAGAAGCTTAGTATAAATAGCTTAGGGGGAGCCGCAAAATGTTTTAACACTTAGAAACTATTGTGTGAGATTGTAAAACTTAAAGGCTAGCAAAATGAGCTAAGAAAGTGAGTATTGGGTTTTTTTTTTTTAGACCTACACTAGGGTGTGTTTAGATATAAAAGAAAAAAGTGCTTAAATTTAGTCTTGTATTCAATAACTTTGTTTAATAAGATTGAGTAGAAAAGCGTTTGCTTGGCGTGTTTCCAAGCAGAATTCCGTGTTGTGACCTCTGTAACCCTTTCAACACCTTTTGGAATGGGTTGGTGTGAGATACTTTACTCACAAAAAGATGAGAAAGATAACACGAAAATGACGGGTAAGTTGTAAAACCTCAAGTGATCTGAGTAAACTGTGCAATGAGATAATTCTAATGGATGAAAAAGGCTGCCCATCGAAAATACAACTTTGTTACCATAATAAAGAGAACTGCCCCTTTGCTGCTCATGATCTCTACTATAGAGGAAATTATTCATCAAGTCAAACTAGGTTTGTGAACTATGTCCATTTCCGTTCCAGTTCCACACATTTGTAGTCAAGTAATTTAGAGTTGCCCTGTTCTTTTATTGTTTTCTTCAGCATCTTTCAATGACTCTGTTGGACCAAGACGGAGTAGCATGGGACCAGAGATGAAATTAGGTTGAAACACATGAATTCAAGACTAAGATTCCGTTTGAAAAGTTATGTTTGAATCATCCTGTTATTTTTTTGGATTCATCAGGTCGTTAGAAGCCTGCATATAAACATATTGCTTTTTAAAGCTTAAACATATATGCATAATTGCAATTTGTGCAAGTGGTAAAGTATAATGATGAATGGTATATCATTTGTTCGCCTTTTGTGTAAATTTCTTGTCGACAAACAAAATGATATCGAGTCAACACTTCTTGAGTATCATAAACTATAAGCTATAGTAAGTGAAACTATTATCGAATATAAGCAATTGTAAGTCATCGACCTTCAATTCTGGTACAGTGTCCATCAATGCAACACGATACAATCAAAGACCGGGCCTTAACTAGGAAACAGGGAAATCCAAAGACACTTGCAAATGAAGTAAAATTGAGGACGATGCAGCACACACAGAAATATGAATAACACTAAAAGAATGAGAATACGCTTCACAAAAAATTTGTTTACACAACAAAGCCAGCATAGCAACTTTCGTTGATCATGACTCCAACGCTTACTAGATTTCCAAGCTTTTCATTATACTGCAATCGGTGTATCCTGCGGAAGCCAGTTTAATCAGTTCTTGTCGTAGGTTATAACTATAACTAAAAGTCACAAAACCTCAAAATTATTACTATTTCTAGTACTAAGTCAGTTTTGGGTAGATATATAACAAAATTTTTCGCCGCCTAACAAAACTAACGTTGCGTCATGGCAACCATAAAATGTGGATTGGTTTGATGGCTCACCTTGGAACTAATATTTGAGACAGCTAGATTGAACTTCTCTTTGGTTTTTGAGCCAGCAACCTGACCTACTCTCGCCACTTTACTGAAAGCGCCACTAAACCAAGCAGCTCCAGCAGTCACGTACCTATGAGGAAGCCATAATCAAAAACAAAGAAACAAAACAGAGCGGTTCATCACCGTAGTGATGTTTATAACCAAGTTATGAAGTCAGAACAGAAAAAATAGTTAAGAATGGACAATGCTGATTCCTATCATATCTATTATCAAGAAGGTTGACCAAGGATTTATATTCCACCAAAGAATCAGAAGAAAAGAAATACTATACCTGCTTGATTTGACAGCTGAACCCGTGTCGTTTAATTTCTTCTCGGCTGCAAATATTGCTGCCATGGTTTTATCCGAGACCTGAAGCTTTTGATCAACAGATTTTACTTTCTCATTAACAGCAGATATACCAACAGTTAACTTCTCAGTAAGCCCAACTCGCTTGTCAAAAGATAAAACCTTGGCAGAAGCATTGGCTCTAAATTGATGCTTTTCGTCAAAAGCCTTGGCTTTATTCACGGCATCTTGTCCAAGAGCAGAACCTTTTGCCAAAACAGTTGCC
The DNA here is from genome assembly GCF_000633955.1 of Camelina sativa. Classification (NCBI taxonomy): domain Eukaryota; kingdom Viridiplantae; phylum Streptophyta; class Magnoliopsida; order Brassicales; family Brassicaceae; genus Camelina; species Camelina sativa. The sequence goes on from NW_010921757.1 coordinate 50,768, forward strand.
ACCACATCTTGCGCTTTGCTAACATATGCTCTACTATTGCCATCCACGGTAGTTTTGGTCTGCAAATGGAGTTCGTATTACATTATTGTTGTATAACAAAACATGGGTAAGACTAAATCACACAAGGTAGTTTTTTTTTTTCACTACCTGCAAGAGTTGTACTATAAAATGAATGAGCTATAACAAGAAAAATTTAAATGGAGTTGATGATTTGTCAAGTTTAAAACTTTTTTCAACATAAATGATCAGTTCTTCTTACCTGCTATCAAACGTTAAAATAAACAAAATAAAGTTGATGAAATTCTGAAAGAATGAATAGGCTAAGAGAGCACAAAACCACTATAAAAATGGATACAAGGTTTAAAATCCAGTATATAACCACAGACAAGTTTCTGCATGAAATAGCACCCAAATATTCTCCTAACCTGTATAGCACTCTCTGGATTACCAAGGTGCATCGGGTTGTTGATCATTCTTACTTCCTGCATGAACAGAAAGTCAGAAACTAAGACACCATCATCCATAGCAGACTTGAGGAAAAACTTAATTCGAAATAACACACAACCTGCATCTCACGTCTTTGAACATAGCTTTCAGCTCGAGTTATTGTAACAATCTGGTCCACAATCGTCGCACCCTGCAACACAGGATGCAATTAAGAGTTTGATACAAATACTTTATACCAAAAAAACTCCCTCTAAAACCAACCAAGACTAAACAGAAATGCATATATACACTTCACCATGCCTCGAACCAGCTCTATAAATTACTAGTATCACAATAGTGAGTGTCTTAACACGAGGCATCGAAGTGTCGGTGAAAAAGACATAACGAAAATGAACATTACCGATAATAACAAGGCGATTTCAAGGGCTTTTGGATCAGTAAACGTAACAAATGCGACTCGAGACTGCCCAACTTCTCTGCACCTAAATTCCCAACAGCATTTAACGCTCAAATTAGGTTCTATTTCTTACCAGAAAAAAATATTTAAGATTTAAGTTGAAAAATTAAACTAGGCTACTACTTTTGGATTTCAATGTGTTCTATGTCGCCTGAGAAAGAGAAGAACTCGTGAATCTCCCTCTCCGTCGCTAGATCTGAGACATTATTTACTTGAACACTTCTCGTCTATATCGAATTAGAAAAAAAAACAAAAAACAACACCATAAGCGAAACTTTGCAGCTTAAGAATTGAAAATCGAATGGTAAAATGAAAGGAAATCATCATTCACCTGCATTGTAGTAGAAGCTCTTGAGAGGAAATGGTAATACCCTTTTGACGAAGACGAGAATGAAAGATTTGAACAGCCCAGACGTCATTGTTGTCCAGCTAAGCGAATATTATTATCTATTATCTATGTCCTTTTGGGCTAAAAATTAAAATGGTTTTTTAAATGTGTATTTTCTTTTTATCAATCAAATGTTTTCTTTTATGCCCTTCCCTTTTTGTTCTTTAAGTTCTATTAATCTAGTTAATCCGTGCTGTAACACCCCAATTTTTTTAGTTGGGCCAGTTTTGTTGTAATTAAGTCGCAGCCCGTTAGGCCCAACAACTTGCAAAACGACAAGGGTTTACGTTTGGTATGTGTGTTTGCGTATAATGTATGTATGCATACATACCGCCGTCTTTGTTAACAAGACTACAAGCGAGGAGAGTTTGTGAAGCCTAAGAGAAGTTACACCCCAATATTAGAGTGTAAGCCATTTTGAAATTTCAGCCCACTAAAGGCCCAATTGAAGATAGAGGAGAAAAGGGTTTTGTTGTGTGCTCTCGTTAAGCCGCAAAATAGAATCGGGGGTTATCAAACCTAAAACCAGCAGCCTCCGAGAGTGGGAGAGACGAGAGACAGCAGAGCCATTGTCGTTGTTGTTGTTCCTTCTTGGTGTTGTGCTTGAAGAGGTGAAGGAATCCGAGAACGTTGGGAAGCGATGTCGTTGTCGTTCACCGCCACCACCAGCCACCGTGATTTACCATTGGAGTTGCAACGATGAGTCACTAGAGATGTCAGCCATTGTCAGCGGAGTAGTCGTAGTCATCGTCGAAACCGTTAAGGGTAATTAAGGAAACCTAGATCTTATTTGTAACTTGTGCAGGAAGTTACTGGATTTGTCTGATTTGTCGCTTTGTGTTATTCTATATTGTTGTGGCATGAGGACCTAACCACCGTGAGCTTGATCC
>NW_010921757.1:53009-53467 GCF_000633955.1 Camelina sativa
AACCTGTTTTGGGACAAAATGGTTATAAGTGGCTTTTAAACTCACCATATCTATGTCAAACTCTTATAATTAGTTAGTTGCATTGGGTTAGGACACATTTTAACCCCATAAACACTAACATAGCTGTTTACAACTTCTAAGCAATGTTTTCTTGGTTTTAGCCTGTTTTGGGACAAAATGGGTATAAGTGGCTTTTAAACTCTCCACATCTATCTCAAACTCTTATAATTAGTTAGTTGCATTGGATTAAGACACATTTTAACCCCATAAACACTAACATAGCTGTTTACAGCTTCTAAGCAATGTTTTCTTGGTTTTAACCTGTTTTGGGACAAAATGGTTATAAGTGGCTTTTAAACTCTCCACATCTATCTCTATTAGTATATGAGAAGGAGAAGAGGGAGTGAGGCTGGTGAGGCCGAGCTGTGGAAGAAGAAGAGGAGCGGCCGGTAAGGCCG
>NW_010921757.1:53527-54480 GCF_000633955.1 Camelina sativa
CCACTTATACCCATTTTGTCCCAAAACAGGCTAAAACCATTGTGGGTATCTAACAACTAATTAGAGCCAATTATACACAGCTATGTTAGCTGTTTATAAGATTACTTGCTGTTAGATACCCCACTTGTATTTAGAGTGGTCTATGTTAGTGGTACTAACCCAGCTGTTAGCATTATAAACATAAGCTGTTAGTTATAAGCCCACATAACAGCTAACTCTTATAATTAGTTAGTTGCATTGGATTAAGACACATTTTAACCCCATAAACACTAACATAGCTGTTTACAGCTTCTAAGCAATGTTTTCTTGGTTTTAACCTGTTTTGGGACAAAATGGTTATAAGTGGCTTTTAAACTCTCTACATCTATCTCAAACTCTTATACTTAGTTAGTTGCATTGGATTAAGACACATTTTAACCCCATAAACAACTTATAACACAATGGATAATCTAACATATCCAAATGTCAACTGTGTTTACATATTAACATATATGTTATCTATAAACAGTTTAACTAATCCATAACAGCTAATTTTTAGTGACCATAGTTATAATCCCATGGGGTTAGTGTTTATAAGAGTGGTTTATAAACCCTGTGTAAACACTATGGGTTTCACTTATAACATTAAACATTGCTGTTATGTTACAGCTTTGGGTTATATATGTTACACATGTGTAAAAGCTTACATATGTTTATTAGCTAACTCTCCGCAGCTAAGTTACACATGTGCTTAGTTTACACTAACATAGCTGTTTACAGCTTATAACCATGTTATACCCATTAGGTATAAGTGGTTATGAGTTAAAACTCACATTTTGTCCCAAAAGTGGCTTGTTTTAAACTCTCCACATCTATCTCAAACTCTTATACTCTGTAAGCCTGTTTATGTATCTTAAACAGTTTCTTGACAAATTGGGTATAAGTGGCTTTTAAACTCTCCACATCTATCTTAA
>NW_010921757.1:54540-55588 GCF_000633955.1 Camelina sativa
CGAGGTTAAACTACCAAAGAAGAATGTGCAAACCTCGGGTCAGTCTTTGAGATGAAGTTGTGCAAATGTAGGGTTAACATATGTGATAAAGATGTGCAAACCTAGGGCCAATGAATTGAGTGAAGAAGGCCCTAGGATTCAAATAGAGTTTGGGCGGCAAAAGGTGGTCCGATGTGAGTTTGGAGTCAATGCAAGTTGCAAGGAGTCACATTTGACCTAAAGATCCGTTTAGGAGGTGTCCCTATCACTCTTGGGCGTCCAACAACAATCAAAGATCACAAGTTGGTATTAGAGAGAGAAGGAACAAGTGGGAGAGTCACATGTTGGCTTAAGAGGTCAATTTGGAGCTGTCACTATCTACATGCTTGGGACCAGCTCCCCTCTCTCTTCATGTCACTTTCCACACACCCAAATGTGTATATGTGTATGTATATGTGGCCGTTGCAATTAGGTTTAGAAGGGAGACACATACTCCATTCTCTCCTTTTATAAATATGTAACACATATCACTAATAAAATGAAGCTCTCCAATGGGGGGGGTTTTCCCCTTAATAAAATCGTGTGTTATATATTCAAATGGGTAGATTCTAGTCTCTATAATCTCATGGAGAGTCCAAGCTTTTGCAATGCTTGGTCTCTACCTCTCTTTCATTTGATTCTCTACACTATTCTCTAAACTATTCTAAAGGGTTATTGGGTTATCTTTGGTGTGAGAGAGCTGTTGCCTCTCATACTTATTCTTGAGTATACACAGCTTATATTGGCGTGTATAACTCCTTCTTTACCTTAAGAACACTCTCATTGAGTTGTATCTTAAAGACTTTACACATGAACACACAAATTCCCCTTGAAGTGTTCTTGTTAGTTTATATTAGAGTAGAGTGTATCATGCAGCTCACTCTCTCCAAATTCTAACATGTTTTGGGACAAAATGGTTATAAGTGGCTTTTAAACTCTCCACATCTATTTCAAACTCTTATACTTAGTTAGTTGCATTGGATTAAGACACATTTTAACCCCATAAACACTAACATAGCTGTTTACAGCT
>NW_010921757.1:59169-60258 GCF_000633955.1 Camelina sativa
CTCGGGAATGCAAAAAGGGTTGTTGGGGAGACGCAAACAATAATTATGTTTCTTGTTATCATCCATACGCTTAATAAAAATATTTAAACGATTTATTATTAAAAATAAATTCAAAAATTTGAATTCAAATTTTCATGTATTTTTATTTATTATTAAAAAAGGGGTCAGTAATTTGACTAAGTAGTGGCTGAGTTATTGACTTAAACGGCTGAGTTATTGACTTAAACGGCTGAGTTATGAGATATTTGTAAAATAAGGTTATTATAACTCAAAATTAAAATTTAGAATGGCAAAATGAATATTACTATTATTATAACCAACAAAAATAATAATTATAGACAAAAAGAGTGATTTTTACACATTCTGATCAAAATGTGTCAAACATACCAAAACATGTCGTTTAGGGGTTATGGTTTAGGGTTTAGGGTTTAGATGAGGTAACATTATTTGTTTTTAATATAACAGTTTGGTTTTGGATATAATGTGTTTGGATTAAGGTGATAATATGGATATACTAATATGAGTACCATTTTGAAATTAATTTTTGATTATTTCCGGTTATGGTCGGTTAGATGAATATATAACCATAAATAACCCAAAATATATTGTAATTAAGTAGATTAGCATAATATAACCGAAATAAGCCGAATATAAGAAAACTAGGCAAACATACCAATACAAAATTACCAAATTGGGTAAAATTATTTTTTCGGTTCGGTTTGGTTTAGTCGGTTATTTAGTCATTCTAATTTGAGGGTTGGCTGAGATACCGTTTATGACTGCTGAGTTATCTTTCCAGAATCGACAGTTACAATGAGAGGGAAAGTGAATAGTTTTTAAACCGCGAAAAAAACTCTCTGTCCCCATCGTCGGCGAAATCTAACCCTAATTCCGCCGGCGATAATCTGTCTTTTTCTACTCTCTCGCCGTGACAGAGCGGGTCAGATGACTTATACCCATTTATTCACCATCATTTGATTGTGACTCTAATAGCCACTTATACCCATTCATAGCTGTTTACAACTTCTAACATAGCTGTTTCCAACTTTCGCAGGCTATAAATACATTGCTCAATTCACACTCATTCAA
>NW_010921758.1:0-486 GCF_000633955.1 Camelina sativa
AGAAACAGTAACAAAGCTGTTTACTGCTTCGAATCAATGTTTTTTTCAGGTTTATCCATTTTCAGGACAAAATGGATAAATTGGTCTCTAAACACTCCAAATTCAACCCGAACTCTTATAATTAGTCAAATTCACTGGATTGTTACGTATTTTGACCCTAGAAAGAGTAATATAGCTGTTTACTGCTTTCAATCAATGTTTTCTCTCAGTTTTAGCCTATTTTTTCGGTTTAACCTTATTTTGGGATAAAACGGATTTAAGTGTTGACAAAACACTCCAACTTAGTCCTGAACTCTTACAAACAGTCAAATGCATTGGATTGTCACACATTCTAACCCTAGAAATAGTAACAAAGCTGTTTACTGCTTCGAATCAATGTTTTCTCTCGGTTTTAGCATGTTTTCTCGGTTTAAGCCTGTTTTGGAATAAAACAAGTTTCAATGTTGTCTAAACACTCCAAATTCATCCCAAACTCTTAAAATTAGT
>NW_010921758.1:546-3562 GCF_000633955.1 Camelina sativa
AACACTCCAAATTCATCCCGAACTCTTACAATTAGTCTAGTGCATTGTATTTTCAAACATTCCGACCCTAGAAACAGTAACAAAGCTGTTTACTGCTTCGAATCAATGTTTTCTCTCGGTTTAGCCTGTTTTCTCGGTTTAAGCCTGTTTTGGGATAAAACGGGTTTAAGTGTTGTCTAAACACTCCAAATTCAACCCGAACTCTTACAATTAGTCTAGTGCGTTGTATTTTCAAACATTCCGACCCTAGAACCAGTAACAAAGCTGTTTACTGCTTCGAATCAATGTTTTCTCTCGGTTTAGCCTGTTTTCTCGGTTTAAGCCTGTTTTGGGATAAAACGGGTTTAAGTGTTGTCTAAACACTCCAAATTCAACCCGAACTCTTACAATTAGTCTAGTGCGTTGTATTTTCAAACATTCCGACCCTAGAACCAGTAACAAAGCTGTTTACTGCTTCGAATCAATGTTTTCTCTCGGTTTAGCCTGTTTTCTCGGTTTAAGCCTGTTTTGGGATAAAACGGGTTTAAGTGTTGTCTAAACACTCCAAATTCAACCCGAACTCTTACAATTAGTCTAGTGCGTTGTATTTTCAAACATTCCGACCCTAGAACCAGTAACAAAGCTGTTTACTGCTTCGAATCAATGTTTTCTCTCGGTTTAGCCTGTTTTCTCGGTTTAAGCCTGTTTTGGGATAAAACGGGTTTAAGTGTTGTCTAAACACTCCAAATTCAACCCGAACTCTTACAATTAGTCTAGTGCGTTGTATTTTCAAACATTCCGACCCTAGAACCAGTAACAAAGCTGTTTACTGCTTCGAATCAATGTTTTCTCTCGGTTTAGCCTGTTTTCTCGGTTTAAGCCTGTTTTGGGATAAAACGGGTTTAAGTGTTGTCTAAACACTCCAAATTCAACCCGAACTCTTACAATTAGTCTAGTGCGTTGTATTTTCAAACATTCCGACCCTAGAACCAGTAACAAAGCTGTTTACTGCTTCGAATCAATGTTTTCTCTCGGTTTAGCCTGTTTTCTCGGTTTAAGCCTGTTTTGGGATAAAACGGGTTTAAGTGTTGTCTAAACACTCCAAATTCAACCCGAACTCTTACAATTAGTCTAGTGCGTTGTATTTTCAAACATTCCGACCCTAGAACCAGTAACAAAGCTGTTTACTGCTTCGAATCAATGTTTTCTCTCGGTTTAGCCTGTTTTCTCGGTTTAAGCCTGTTTTGGGATAAAACGGGTTTAAGTGTTGTCTAAACACTCCAAATTCAACCCGAACTCTTACAATTAGTCTAGTGCGTTGTATTTTCAAACATTCCGACCCTAGAACCAGTAACAAAGCTGTTTACTGCTTCGAATCAATGTTTTCTCTCGGTTTAGCCTGTTTTCTCGGTTTAAGCCTGTTTTGGGATAAAACGGGTTTAAGTGTTGTCTAAACACTCCAAATTCAACCCGAACTCTTACAATTAGTCTAGTGCGTTGTATTTTCAAACATTCCGACCCTAGAACCAGTAACAAAGCTGTTTACTGCTTCGAATCAATGTTTTCTCTCGGTTTAGCCTGTTTTCTCGGTTTAAGCCTGTTTTGGGATAAAACGGGTTTAAGTGTTGTCTAAACACTCCAAATTCAACCCGAACTCTTACAATTAGTCTAGTGCGTTGTATTTTCAAACATTCCGACCCTAGAACCAGTAACAAAGCTGTTTACTGCTTCGAATCAATGTTTTCTCTCGGTTTAGCCTGTTTTCTCGGTTTAAGCCTGTTTTGGGATAAAACGGGTTTAAGTGTTGTCTAAACACTCCAAATTCAACCCGAACTCTTACAATTAGTCAAATGCATTGGATTGTCACACATTCTGACCCTAGAAACAGTAATAAAGCTGTTTACTACTTCGAATCAATGTTTTTTCAGGTTTATCCAGTTTCGGGACAAAATGAATAAAGTGGTGTCTAAAACACTCCAATCAACACGAACTCTTATAATTAGTCAACTGCATTGGACTGTCACACATTCTGACCCTAGAAATAGTAACAAAGCTGTTTACTGCTTCAAATCAATGTTTTCTCTCGGTTTTAGCCTGTTTTCTCAGTTCAAGCTTGTTTTGGGATAAAACGGGTTTAAGTGTTGTCTTAACACTCCAAATTCATCCTGAACTCTTACAATTAGTCAAATGCATTGTATTGTTACACATTTCCTACCCTAGAAACAGTAACAAAGCTGTTTACTGCTTCGAATCAATGTTTTTTCAGGTTTATCCAGTTTCGGGACAACATGGATAAAGTGGTGTCTAAACACTCCAAATTCAACCTGAACTCTTATAATTAGTCAAATGCATTGGATTGTCTGATTTTGACCTTGGAAAGAGTTACATAACTGTTTACTGTTTCGAATCAATGTTTTCTCTCGGTTTTAGCCTGTTTTCTCATTTAAAGCCTGTTTTGAGATAAAACGGGTTTAAGTGTTGTCTAAACACTCCAAATTCATCCTGAACTCTTACAATTAGTCAAATGCATTGTATTGTCACACATTTCCGACCCTAGAAACAGTAACAAAGCTGTTTACTGCTTCGAACCAATGTTTTTTCAGGTTTATCCATTTTCGGGACAACATGGATAAAGTGGTGTCTAAACACTCCAAGTTCAACCCGAACTCTTATAATTATTCAAATGCATTGGACTGCTACATATTTTGACCCTAGAAAGAGTAACATAGTTGTTTACTACTTTGAATCAATGTTTTCTCTCGGTTTAGCCTGTTTTCTCGGTTTAACCCTGTTTTGGGATTAAACGGGTTTAAGTATTGTCTAAACACTCCAAATTCATTCCGAATTCTTACAATTAGTCAAATTCATTGGAATGTCACACATTCTGACCCTAGAAACAGTATCAGTGCTGTTGACTGCTTAGAATCAATGTTTTCTTGGTTTAAGCCTGTTTTGGGACAAAACGGGTATAAGTGGTGTCTAAACACTCCAAATTCAACCCGAACTCTTATAATTAGTCAAATGCATTGGATTGTTA
>NW_010921758.1:3920-58476 GCF_000633955.1 Camelina sativa
CAAATGCATTGGATTGTTACATATTTTGACCCTAGAAAGAGTAACATAGTTGTTTACTGCTTTGAATCAATGTTTTCTCTCGTTTTAGCCTGTTTTCTCGGTCTAAGCCTGTTTTGGGATAAAACGGGTTTAAGTGCTGTCTAAACACTCCAAATTCATTCCGAATTCTTACAATTAGTCAAATTCATTGGAATGTCACACATTCTGACCCTAGAAACAGTATCAATGCTGTGGACTGCTTAGAATCAATGTTTTTTTGGTTTAAGCCTATTTTGGGACAAAATGGGTAAAAGTGGTGTCTAAACACTCCAAATTCAACCCGAACTCTTATAATTAGTCAAATGCATTGGATTGTTACATATTTTGACCTTAGAAAGAGTAACATAGCTGTTTACTGCTACAAATCAATGTTTTCTCTCGGTTTAGCCTGTTTTCTCGGTTTTAGTCTGTTTTGGGATAAAACGGGTTTAAGTGTTGTCTAAACACTCCAAATTCATCCCGAATTCTTACAATTAGTCAAATGATTTGGAATGTCACACATTCTGACCCTGTAAACAGTAACAATGCTGTTGACTGCTTAGAATCAATGTTTTCTTGGTTTAAGCTTGTTTTGGGACAAAATGGGTATAAGTGGTGTCTGAACACTCCAAATTCAACCCGAACACTTATAATTAGTCAAATGCATTGGATTGTCTGATTTTGACCCTAGAAAGAGTTACATAGCTGTTTACTGTTTCAAATCAATGTTTTCTCTCTGTTTTATCTTGTTTTCTTGGTTTAAGCCTGTTTTGGGATAAAACGGGTTTAAGTGTTGTCTAAACACTCCAAATTCATCCCGAACTCTTACAATTAGTCTAATGCATTGTATTGTCACACATTCCGACCCTAGAAACAGTAACAAAGCTGTTTACTACTTCGAATCAATGTTTTCTTGGTTTATCCAGTTTCGGGACAAAATGGGTAAAAGTGGTGTCTAAACACTCCAAATTCAACCCGAACTCTTATAATTAGTCAAATGCATTGGATTGTTACATATTTGACCTTAGAAAGAGTTACATAGCTGTTTACTGTTTCAAATCAATGTTTGCTGTCTGTTTTATCCTGTTTTCTCAGTTTAAGCCTGTTTTGAGATAAAAACGGTTTAAGTGTTGTCTAAACACTCCAAATTCATCCCGAATTATTACAATTAGTCAAATGCATTGGATTGTTACATATTTGACCTTAGAAAGAGTAACATAGCTGTTTACTGCTTCGAATCAATGTTTTCTCTCGGTTTTAGCCTGTTTTTTTAGGTTTAAGTATGTTTTGGGATAAAACGGGTTTAAGTGTTGTCTAAACACTCCAAATTCAACCCGAACTCTTATAATTAGTCAAATCCGTTGGTTGTAACATATTTTGACCTTAGAAAGAGTAACATAGCTGTTTACTGCTTCGAATCAATGTTTTCTCTCGGTTTTAGCCTGTTTTTTTAGGTTTAAGTATGTTTTGGGATAAAACGAGTTTAAGTATTGTCTAAACACTCTAAATTCATCCTGAATTCTTAAAATTAGTTAAATGCATTGGATTGTCACACATTCTGACCCGAGAAACAGTAACAAAGCTGTTTACTGCTTCAAATCAATGTTTTCTCAGGTTTATCCTGTTTCGGGACGAAATGGGTAAACGTGGTGTCTAAACACTCCAAATTCAACCCGAACTCTTATAGTTAGTCAAATGCATTGGATTGTGATATGATCATGAGACCATCCAAGACGAACGTTGAGTCTTGCTCAACACAAACGGAGTCACAGATAAACTCTTCCAGCCAAAACCCTATTTTGGATACATTCTTACCTCATATAGAGCATATCTCGTGGTGGAATCAGTACATTCAGAGTTCAGATGAAAGAGTTTTTCATTTTTCTGCACCAAAATCTGGCTAGGGAACAACATAGACTTCACACCACCTTTGGAGGAGATGTACAATCCGAAGGAGGAATCCGAAGCTGAGGGAGAGCAAGGGGAACAAGGACAGAGAGACAACTCGGATGAGTATGATTTAGAGGAGTATGTGTGGTCTCAAAAGCAACCTGTTGGGGTGAGGGAAACTCACAAGAGGATCGGCTGGCTGAAAAGGATGAACAAGTTCCTAGCCAAGAAGGTAAAATACCTCACTGACTTAGTGAAGGTAATGGGAGGACAGATCAAGGAGCTGCAAGACAAGGCAAGATGTGCCTCAGCTCCCACTTCAGCTTATGCACCCACATGGATGGGGAGGAGTGGACCATTAGGAGGAATGCGAGGATTAGCACCTCTAGAGCCCCACAGGGCATCCTCCTACAAGCCCCAAGCAGAGGAGGGTGTCACGAGACCCGAAAGATCGCGGAAAAGCCGCTTAGACGCCTATCCAATGCCCGACACAATGGGGTACACGATGCCTTATCCGATGCACCCATCGAGCACCCATCAGGGTGACCACTCAGGTACTTTCCTTCGCCTTACCAGATGCCGTATCAGATGCCATACTCGATGCACCCTGCAAGCGACTATACGGGTGATCATTTTCGGACCTCTCCCACCATACCCGTCGTACTACCTGATGCAATACCCGATGACCTACGCGACGACTTACCCGATCAACCCCTCGGATTCTGGTCCGAGCAGGTCGTCCGTGCGCATAACCGAGCTCTCTGATGAGCGAATCCCGGCGCCTGCTGAAGCCGGTGAAAACCCTGGCTACACGTTGGTGAGTATGGAGGCTACTACAACCTCCTTCTTCACCAACCCATGAGGTACCACATTCATCCAACCTTTGTAAATAACATTGCATTTAGTTTTATTTCATTTTTCGTGATTCTTGGGTTCTTTTTCAGAGTTTTATTTACACAGGGACTGTGTAATTTAAGTTTGGAGGAGGGTCCGAGAATGTATATAACATTGTGTTTTATTTTCTTATTTCAAATTTTTGCATACTAGTTTTATTTATTTGGGTCTGCATCTATTTGCATAAAAAAACTTAAAAATTTGAAAAGTTTGAAAAAAAAAAAAAAAAAAAAAAAGAGTGTTCATGTAGTTGCATTTTCATATTAGGATTGAGTCTAGATTGCTTCATATAGGATTGTTGCATATTCATCTTAGGGGACAATGATTAAAACCACCTGGTTTAATGCAAAACCTTAGGATTGAAGCTATAGCCCTTAATCACAGTTCATTGTTGCTAGATCATTCTTTGGAAAAAAATGAAAAATCTTTGTTTAAAGCCTTGCAGATTTTGAACACTTCCTCCACTTGCTTGAACAATGCATCATCTCTATATTATTGGACTTACCCTGAACTTAAATTGTCTTGCTTATGGAATTTGAATACTTGCTCATGGTAACTCTGAAATCGGGTTAACACACCATTTTTACCAATCTTTTCGTTTTCCCTACCCTTGAACCCAAACCTTTCTTTCAAATCTTGTATTGAATCGTTGAGTGAGGCCTTTTCATTGTGCTATAGGTTGTGAAACCTTGAGAGTATTGAGATCGACAAAGAACTGGCTCTTGATTTAGCTATTAGGATCGGTTTAAAAAGATAGGTGGTTAGCATGATTATTTTGGGTTGGGTTGAGGAATAAAAGAGAAATTAAAAGAAGGAAGTCCCTAAGGTTCGATTCAAGTAGCTTTAAGTCTCTAAGTAAAAAAAAAGAGTAAAAAAGATCTTGCTATAGTTTCCTAGAAAAGAAAGAAAAAAAATCTGGGAATATTGTTAGGAGCTTAGCAAAGAAAGAAAAATAAAAGAGAGAGAGCTAAATGTATAAAGTTTAGACCTTAGGGATTATTAAAAAAAAAGGGAAAAGTTAAAATCAAGGATGTGAGTATTTTTATTCTAGGGGGTTTGATAAAAAAAAAAAAAAAAAGGGTTAATGAGAAAAGGGGTAGATTATCAAGAGTTAAGCTTTATATGCCCTAATTGTTCTCAATCTTAGATAGTTTCACAACTGTCTAGCATTCCTTCTTTTGAGAGTAATGCACCCAAATAAATTGTTTAAAACCACTCTACCAAAAGCCTTACCCTTGAAACTGATTGAGCTTGATTCACCTTCTATTTGCAAGAATTCGCCAAACACTTTAATGAATGTGAAAGAGATGTTCTTTGGAATTGCAAGTCTTTACTTTTAGTTGGAGGATGAACTAGATCGATGCATGGTGATAAGCATAGAAAAATATTTGTAAGTATGTTGATTGATCTTAGCACCATTAAACTATCTTTAAAGACTATAGCTCGAATCCTTCGCTTAGACCCATTTTAGAACCGCACCCTCTTACTTCCTTGCTAGAGGACTGGTAAGATTTAAGTTTGGGGGCCTGATAACTCTCTAATTTACATGTTTTAAGCATCCCTTTTTGTCCATATTTTGCATTGTTTTTACCCTAACCTTAGCATTTTTAGGTCATTTACTATATGAATCCACATTTAAGCCATTTAGGGTGTTGGATTCTTGCATTTGCATATTTTTGATGAAAAAGGTGCTTAAGAGCCAAAAATAGGGAGAAACAAGCGTACCCAATCGAGGAGGAGCTAAGAACAGAAAGAACAATCTGAGAGCCTACCCGAAGATCAACCCGAGCACATCCTCTTGCACCCCATCGAGCAGACCCTCAGGCAAGACTGGGAAGCTAGGGTTAACGGGTTTCCATATTTAAATCCCCCTCTTCTTCCACTCGTCCTAGCACGCTGCAGACCCTCAGAACAGAGAGCGAGAGTTTCTGGGAGAGATCGAGAACAACGCAATACTCTTTTCCACTTTTGTTAGGATTTATTTTATTTCTTTTTGCATTTTCTCTTAGATTTCTACTATATACTCTTCTACTCTACTTCTATTTTTAATATAATGCAATTTTCGTTTATCTATTGTTTTATATTTTCTGCAATGAGATCTGAGTAGTTAAGTAAAGTTTCTAGGGATGGGATAGACGATTTTGTGTTCTTGATCGGTTAGGATGTCTTAGCTTTGATATTTGTGTTTTATAAATTCCCTTCTAGATTGGTGTTCTTGATGCTATCAACAGACCGAGAGGTTGAGTCCGAGAGGTGTAGATGAAATGCTTGAATCAATCAATGCTAGAGATTTATTCACTTAGCCTAAGAGATTAGATGAGTAAGGGGTTTATTGACAATAATGAATCGGTTTGCATTGCCTGCTTGGTCATGTTTCTCCAATGAGAGTTGGGTAGGGGAGTGATTAAGGTTGATTGTTTCTATCACGAGAGTGTTTAACAAGGTTTTAGAGATTCATTGTCTAGGGAATATTTGCTTGACGCATGTAAGACATCCATATTGGTCAGGAACACTTAGGAGTCGATTACCCCATCCTTAGGAGCTTTCGTATTTAGTTTGTTTACATTTTTATTCGTCATTCGATCCCTTACCCGAACAGGTACACGATCACCTGCTTCAAGTATACCCTCGAGCTGTTCATGCTTATCTTGTTTACCCAATCACCAAACCCGATCTTGTACTCGAATGCTTGCATCGAGTGCTTAGGTCGTGTGGTTCTTGTTTATTTGCTTTCTTTTATTTATTTTAAGATTGTTAGATCAAACTCATTTATTGCTTGGCTTGACTTGCATAGCTCTGATCGCATCTTATATGCTAGTATAACAACCATTTGGATTGATAATCCTTTGTACTACAACTGCATAGGGAATTGATATCCTGGGTGAAAATCCTACTATCAACACTCCAAATTCATCCCAAACTCTTAAAATTAGTCAAATGCATTGGATTGTCACCCATTCTGACCCAAGAAACAGTAACAAATCTGTTTACTGCTTCGAATCAATGTTTTCTCGTTTTAAGTCTTTTTTGGGATAAAACAGGTTTAAGTGTTGTCTAAACACTCCAAATTCATCCCGAAAACTTAAAATTAGTCAAATGCATTGTATTGTCACACATTTTCACCCTAGAAACACAAAAAATTTGTTTACTGCTTCGAATTAATGTTTTCTCGGTTTTAGCTATATTCTCTTTTTAAGCCTCTTTTGGGACAAAATGGGTTTAAGTGTTGTCTAAATTCTCCAAATTTGTCCCAAAATCTTACAATTAGTCAAATGCATTGGATATTCACACATTCTGATCCTAGAAACAGTAACAAAGCTGTTTACTCTTTTGAATCAATGTTTTCTAGGTTTTAGCCTGTTTTGGGACAAAATGGGTATAAGTGTTGTCCAAACACTCCAAATTCAACAAAAACTCTTCTAATTAATGCATTCAACTGTCACATATCTGACCCTTGAAAAGTAACAAAGTTGTTTACTGCTTCAAATCAATGTTTTCTCGGTTTTAGCTTGTTTTCTTAGTTTAAGCCTGTTTTGGGATAAAACAGGTGTAAGTGTTGTCTAAACACTCCAAATTCATCCCAAACTTTTACAATTAGTTAAATGCATTAGATTGTCACCCATTATGACCCTAGAAATAGTAACAAAGCTGTTTACTGCTTCGAATCAATGTTTTCTCGGTTTTAGCTTATTTCGGGACAAAATGGGTATAAGCTTTGTCTAAACACTCCAAATTCAACCCTAACTCTTGTAATTAATGGATTTATTGTTACATATTTTAACCCTAGAAAAAGTGCAAAAGCTGTTTACTGCTTCGAATCAATGTTTTCTCGGTTTTAACTTGTTTTCTCAGTTTAAGCCTAATTTGCGATAAAACAGGTTTAAGTGTTGTCTAAACATTCCAAATTCCTCCCAAACTCTTACAATTAGTCAAATGCATTGGATTGTCACCTATTCTGACCCAAGTAACAATGACAAAGCTTTTTACTGCTTCAAATCAATTTTTTCTTGGTTTTAGCCTGTTTCGGGACAAAATGGGTATAAGTGTTGTCTAGACACTCCAAATTCATCCCAAACTCTTACAATTAGTCAAATGCATTGGATTGTCACCCATTCTGAACCGAGAAACAGTAACAAAGCTGTTTACTGCTTCAAATCAATTTTTTCTCGGTTTTAGCCTGTTTCGGGACAAAATGGGTATAAGTATTGTCTAAACACTCCAAATTCATCCCGAACTCTTAAAATTAGTCAAATACATTATATTTTCACACATTTTGACCCTAGAAACACTAAAAAAACTGTTTACTGCCTCGAATTAATGTTTTCTCAGTTTTTGCCAATTTTGTCTTTTCAAGCCTCTTTTGGGACAAAATGAGTTTAAGTCTAGTCTAAACACTCCAAATTCAACCCGAATTCTTATAATTAGTCAAATGCATTGGATTGTTACATATTTTGACCCTCGAAACAGTAACAAAGCTGTTTACTGCTTTGAATCAATGTTTTGTTGGTTTTAGCCTATTTAGGGACAAAATGGGTTTAAGTGTTGTCTAAACACTCCAAATTCATCCCAAAATCTTACAATTAGTCAAATTCGTTGGATTGTTACATATTTTAACCCTTGAAACAGTAACAAAGCTGTTTAGTGCTTGGAAACAATGTTTTGTCGGTCTTAGCCTCTGTTCTTAGTTTAAGCCAATTTTGGGATAAAACAGGTTTAAGTGTTGTCTAAATACTCCAAATTCACCCCAAACTCTTACAATTAGTCAAATGCATTGGATTGTCACCCATTCTGACCCAAGACACAGTAACAAAGCTGTTTACTACTTCGAATCGATTTTTTCTCGGTTTTAGCTTGTTTCGGGACAAAATGCGTATTAGTGTTGTCTAAACACTCCAAATTCATCTCGAACTCTTAAATTTTACACTGTATTTTCACATATTTTGACCCTAGAAACAGTTACAAAGCTGTTTACTGTTTCGAATCAATGTTTTCTCTCGGTTTTAGCCTGTTTTCTCGGTTTAAGCCTATTTTGGGATAAAACAGGTTTAAGTTTTGTCTATACACTCCAAATTCATCCCAA
This sequence comes from Camelina sativa, assembly GCF_000633955.1. Classification (NCBI taxonomy): domain Eukaryota; kingdom Viridiplantae; phylum Streptophyta; class Magnoliopsida; order Brassicales; family Brassicaceae; genus Camelina; species Camelina sativa. The sequence goes on from NW_010921758.1 coordinate 11,803, forward strand.
ACTCGTACAATTAGTCAAATGCAATCGATTGTCACACATTCTAACCCTAGAAAAGGTAATAAAGCTGTATACTGCTTCGAATCAATTTTTTCTTGGTTTTAGCCTGTTTTGGGACAAAATGGGTATAAGTGTTGTCTAAACACTCCAAATTCAACACGAACTCTTGTAATTAATGCTTTTGATTGTTACATATTTTGACCCTAGAAAAATTAACAAAGCTGTTTACTGCTTTGAATCAATATTTTCTCGGTTTTAGCTTGTTTTCTCAGTTTAAGCGTGTTTTGGGACAACACGGGTTTATGTGTTGTCTGAACACTCCAAATTCATCCCAAACTCTTATAATTAGTCATATGCATTGGGTTGTCACACATTCTGACCCTAGAAACAGTAACAAACCTGTTTACTGCTTCGAATCAATGTTTTCTTCGTTTTAGCCTCTTCCGGGACAAAATGGGTATAAGTGTTGTCCAAACACCTCAAATTCAACCCGGCCTCTTATAATTAGCAAATGCATTGGATTGTTACATATTTTGACCCTAGAAAATTAACAAAGCTGTTTACTGCTTTGAATTAATGTTTTCTCGGTTTTAGCTTGTTTTCTCATTTTAAGCGTGTTTTGGGATAAAAAAGGTTTAAGTGTTGTCTAAACACTCCAAATTCATCCCAAACTCTTACAATTAGTCAAATGCATTGGGTTGTCACACATTCTGACCCTAGAAACAGTAACAAAGCTGTTTACTGCTTCGAATCAATGTTTTCTCGGTTTTAGCCTGTTTCGGGACAAAAAAGGTATAAGTGTTGTCTAAACAGTCCAAATTCTCAAACTCTTATAATTAGTCAAATGCATTGGATTGTTACATATTTTGACCCTAGAAACAGTAACTAAGCTGTTTACTGCTTCGTATCAATGTTTTCTTCGGATTAGCCTCTTTCGGGACAAAATGGGTATAAGTGGTGTCCAAACACCTCAAATTCAACCCGGCCTCTTATAATTAGCAAATGCATTGGATTGTTACATATTTTGACCCTAGAAACAGTAACTAAGCTGTTTACTGCTTCGTATCAATGTTTTCTTCGGATTAGCCTCTTTCGGGACAAAATGGGTATAAGTGGTGTCCAAACACCTCAAATTCAACCCGGCCTCTTATAATTAGCAAATGCATTGGATTGTTACATATTTTGACCCTAGAAACAGTAACTAAGCTGTTTACTGCTTCGTATCAATGTTTTCTTCGGATTAGCCTCTTTCGGGACAAAATGGGTATAAGTGGTGTCCAAACACCTCAAATTCAACCCGGCCTCTTATAATTAGCAAATGCATTGGATTGTTACATATTTTGACCCTAGAAACAGTAACTAAGCTGTTTACTGCTTCGTATCAATGTTTTCTTCGGATTAGCCTCTTTCGGGACAAAATGGGTATAAGTGGTGTCCAAACACCTCAAATTCAACCCGGCCTCTTATAATTAGCAAATGCATTGGATTGTTACATATTTTGACCCTAGAAACAGTAACTAAGCTGTTTACTGCTTCGTATCAATGTTTTCTTCGGATTAGCCTCTTTCGGGACAAAATGGGTATAAGTGTTGTTGTCCTTCTCGGTTTTAACTTGTTTTCTCAGTTTAAGCGTGTTTTGGGATAAAACAGGTTTATGTGTTGTCTAAACACTCCAAATTCGTCCAAACTTTTATGGTTTGTCACACATTCTGACCCTAGAAATAGTAACAAATCTGTTTACTGCTTCGAATCAATGTTTTCTTCGGATTAGCCTCTTTCGGGACAAAATGGGTATAAGTGTTGTTGTCCAAACACTCCAAATTCAACCCGACCTCTTATAATTAGCAAATGCATTGGATTGTTACATATTTTGACCCTAGAAATAGTAACAAAGCTGTTTACTGCTTTGAATCATTGTTTTCTCAGTTTTAGCATGTTTTCTCATTTTAATCCTATTTTGGGATAAAACAGGTTTATGTATTGTCTAAACACTCCAAATTCATCCCAAACACTTACAATTAGTCAAATGCATTGGATTTTCACACATTCTGTCCCTAGAAACAGTAACAAAGCTGTTTACTGCTTCGAATCAATGATTTCTCGGTTTTAGCCTGTTTTGGGACAAAATAGGTATAAGTGTTGTCTAAACACTCCAAATTCTCAAACTCTTATAATTAGTCAAATGCATTAGACTGTTACATCTTTTGACCCTAGAAACAGTAACAAAGCTGTTTACTGCTTCAAATCAATGATTTGCCGGTCGTAGCCTGTGTTCTTGGTTTAAGCCTATTTTGGGATAAAACAGGTATAAGTGTTGTCTAAACAGTCCAAATTCAACCCAAACTTTTATAATTAGTAAAATTCATTGAATTGTTACATATTTTGACCCTAGAAACAGTATCAAAGCTGTTTACTTCTTTGAATCAATGTTTTCTTGGTTTTAGCCTCTTTCGGGACAAAATGGGTATAAGTGGTGGCTAAACACTCCAAATTCATCCCAAACTCTTATAATTAGTCAAATGCATTGGGTTGTCACAGATTATGACCCTAGAAACAGTAACATATCTGTTTAGTGCTTTGAATCAATGTTTTCTTGGTTTTAGCCTCTTTCGGGACAAAATGCGTATAAGTCTTGTCCGAACACTCCAAATTCAACCCGAACTCTTATAATTAGCAAATGCTTTGGATTATTACATATTTTGATCCTAGAAACAGTAACAAAGATTTTTACTGCTTCGAATCAATGTTTTCTCGGTTTTAGCCTGTTTTCTCAGTTTAAGCCTATTTTGGGATAAAACTGGTTTAAGTGTTGTCTAAACACTCCAAATCCGTCCCAAACTCTTACAATTAGTCAAATGCATTGGATTGTTACACATACTGGCCCTAGAAACAGAAACAAGGCTGTTTTCAGCTTCGAATCAATGTTTTCTTGGTTTTAGCCTCTTTCCGGACAAAATAGGTATAAGTGTTGTCCAAACACTCCAAATTCCACCCAAACTCTTATAATTAGCAAATGCATTTGATTGTTACATATTTAGACCCTAGAAACAGTACAAAAGCTGTTTACTGCTTCGAACCAATGTTTTCTCAGGTTTTAGCCTGTTTCTCAGTTTAAGCCTATTTTGGGATAAAACAAGTTTAAGGGTTGTCTAAACACTCCAAATCCGTTCCAAATCTTACAATTAATCAAATGCATTGGATTGTCACACATTCTGGACCTAGAAACAGTAACAAGGCTGTTTACTGTTTCGAATCAATGTTTTCTCGGTTTTAGCCTCGTTTTGCTCTAGTAGGGCCTGTTTACTGCTTCGAATCAATGTTTTCTCGGTTTTAGCCTCGTTTTGCTCTAGTAGGGCCTGTTTACTGCTTCGAATCAATGTTTTCTCGGTTTTAGCCTCGTTTTGCTCTAGTAGGGCCTGTTTACTGCTTCGAATCAATGTTTTCTCGGTTTTAGCCTCGTTTTGCTCTAGTAGGGCCTGTTTACTGCTTCGAATCAATGTTTTCTCGGTTTTAGCCTCGTTTTGCTCTAGTAGGGCCTGTTTACTGCTTCGAATCAATGTTTTCTCGGTTTTAGCCTCGTTTTGCTCTAGTAGGGCCTGTTTACTGCTTCGAATCAATGTTTTCTCGGTTTTAGCCTCGTTTTGCTCTAGTAGGGCCTGTTTACTGCTTCGAATCAATGTTTTCTCGGTTTTAGCCTCGTTTTGCTCTAGTAGGGCCTGTTTACTGCTTCGAATCAATGTTTTCTCGGTTTTAGCCTCGTTTTGCTCTAGTAGGGCCTGTTTACTGCTTCGAATCAATGTTTTCTCGGTTTTAGCCTCGTTTTGCTCTAGTAGGGCCTGTTTACTGCTTCGAATCAATGTTTTCTCGGTTTTAGCCTCGTTTTGCTCTAGTAGGGCCTGTTTACTGCTTCGAATCAATGTTTTCTCGGTTTTAGCCTCGTTTTGCTCTAGTAGGGCCTGTTTACTGCTTCGAATCAATGTTTTCTCGGTTTTAGCCTCGTTTTGCTCTAGTAGGGCCTGTTTACTGCTTCGAATCAATGTTTTCTCGGTTTTAGCCTCGTTTTGCTCTAGTAGGGCCTGTTTACTGCTTCGAATCAATGTTTTCTCGGTTTTAGCCTCGTTTTGCTCTAGTAGGGCCTGTTTACTGCTTCGAATCAATGTTTTCTCGGTTTTAGCCTCGTTTTGCTCTAGTAGGGCCTGTTTACTGCTTCGAATCAATGTTTTCTCGGTTTTAGCCTCGTTTTGCTCTAGTAGGGCCTGTTTACTGCTTCGAATCAATGTTTTCTCGGTTTTAGCCTCGTTTTGCTCTAGTAGGGCCTGTTTACTGCTTCGAATCAATGTTTTCTCGGTTTTAGCCTCGTTTTGCTCTAGTAGGGCCTGTTTACTGCTTCGAATCAATGTTTTCTCGGTTTTAGCCTCGTTTTGCTCTAGTAGGGCCTGTTTACTGCTTCGAATCAATGTTTTCTCGGTTTTAGCCTCGTTTTGCTCTAGTAGGGCCTGTTTACTGCTTCGAATCAATGTTTTCTCGGTTTTAGCCTCGTTTTGCTCTAGTAGGGCCTGTTTACTGCTTCGAATCAATGTTTTCTCGGTTTTAGCCTCGTTTTGCTCTAGTAGGGCCTGTTTACTGCTTCGAATCAATGTTTTCTCGGTTTTAGCCTCGTTTTGCTCTAGTAGGGCCTGTTTACTGCTTCGAATCAATGTTTTCTCGGTTTTAGCATGTTTTCTCGGTTTAAGTCTGTTTTGGGATAAAAGAGGTTTAAGTGTTGTCGAAACACTCCAAATTCATCCCAAACTCTTAGAAAAAGTAACAAAGCTGTTTACTGCTTGGAATAAATGTTTTCTCGGTTTTAGCCTCGTTTTGCTCTAGTAGGGCCTGCCTTTGCTGAGGTGGAACAATAATACCCTGAGTGTTGGGTTGACGAATCTCATCATTGTTCACGTCGGCCATAGTGTCGGACTGGGATTTTGCTTTTCGGTTCTCTCGTTCAAGATGTGCTAACTCTTTGCTACGCAAATTACTTAAATCAGTAGGTTTGTGGCTTCTTGTTTGCATGCACCTGAAACACAAGAGAAAGAGCTCAAGAACTAATTAGTAAATAAAAATAAAATAAATCTTAGACTAAATTTAAATCTAAAATTTCAAAGGCAACGTTTTGGTCCCTAGCAACGGCGCCAAATTGATCAAAGGTCAATTAAAACCTAATGTGCACTCAACCACAATCTAGTGGTGTCGTCGTAACACTTCAGGATCGAATCCACAAAGACCAAGAAATTACACTATGAAATTATGTTGATCGAATCAATGTTTTCTCGGTTTTAGCCTATTTTGGGACAAAATGGGTGTAAGTGTTGTCTAAACACTCCAAATTCATCCCAAACTCTTACGATTAGTCAAATGCATTGGATTGTTATATATTTTAACCCTTGAAACAGTAACAAAGCTGTTTAGTGCTTCGAATCAATGTTTTGTCGGTCTTAGCATGTGTTCTTGGTTTAAGCCAATTTTGGGATAAAACATGTTTAAGTGTTGTCTAAACACTCAAAATTCATCCCGAACTCTTACAATTAGTCCAATGCATTGGATTGTCACCCATTCTGACCCAAGAAACAGTAACAAAGCTGTTTACTGCTTCAAAACGATTTTTATCGGTTTTAGCCTCTTTCAAGACAAAATGGGTATAAGTGTTGTCTAAACACTCCAAATTCATCCCGAACTCTTAAAATTAGTCAAATGCATTGTATTTTGACACATTTTGACCCTAGAAACACAAAAAAATCTGTTTACTGCCTCGAGTTAATGCTTTCTCAGTTTTAGCCTATTTTCTCTTTTCAAGCCTGTTTTGGGACAAAATGGGTTTAAGTCTTGTCTAAACACTCCAAATTCAACCCGAATTCTTATAATTAGTCAAATGCATTGGTTTGTTACATATTTTGACCCTAGAAACAGTAACAAAATTGTTTACTGTTTTGAATCAATGTTTTCTTGGTTTTAGCCTGTTTTCTCGGTTTAAGCCTATTTTAGGATAAAACAGGTTTAACTTTTGTCTAAACAATCTAAATTCATCCCAAACTCTTAAAATTAGTCAAATGCAATGGATTGTCACACATTCTGACCATAGAAACAGTAATAAAGCTGTATACTGCTTCGAATCAATTTTTTCTTGGTTTTAGCCAATTTTGGGACAAAATGGGTATAAGTGTTGTCTAAACACTCCAAATTCAACCCGAACTCTTGTAATTAATGCTTTCGATTGTTACATATTTCAACCCTAGAAAAATTAAGAAAGCTGTTTACTGCTTTGAATCAACATTTTCTCGGTTTTAGCTTGTTTTCTCAGTTTAAGCGTGTTTTGGGATAAAACAGGTTTATGTGTTGTCTAAACACTCTAAATTAATTCCAAACTCTTATAATTAGTCAAATGCATTGGATTGTTACATATTTTGACCCTAGAAACAATAATAAAGTTGTTTACTGCTTCGAATCAATGTTTAGTCGGTCTTAGCCTGTGTTCTTGGTTTAAGCCTATTTTGGGATAAAACAGGTATAAGTGTTGTCTAAACACTCCAAATTAATCCCAAACTCTTATAATTAGTCAAATGCATTGGATTGTTACATATTTTGACCCTAGAAACAATAATAAAGTTGTTTACTGCTTCGAATCAATGTTTAGTCGGTCTTAGCCTGTGTTCTTGGTTTAAGCCTATTTTGGGATAAAACAGGTATAAGTGTTGTCTAAACACTCCAAATCCAATCCAAACATTTATAATTAGTCAAATTCATTGGATTTTTTACATATTTTGACCCTAGAAACAGTATCAAAGCTGTTTACTTCTTTGAATTAATGTTTTCTCGGTTTAAGCGTGTTTTGGGATAAAACAGGTTAAGTGTTGTCTAAATACTCCAAATTCATCCGTAACTCTAATAATTAGTCAAATGCATTGGGTTGTCACACATTATGACCCTAGAAACAGTAACAAATCTGTTTAGTGCTTCGAATCAATGTTTTCTTGGTTTTAGCCTCTTTCGGGACAAAATGGGTATAAGTGTTGTCCAAACACTCCAAATTCAACCCGAACTCTTGTAAATAATGCTTTCGATTGTTAAATATTTTGACCCTAGAAAAATTAACAAAGCTGTTTACTGCTTTGAATCAATAATTTCTCGGTTTTAGCTTGTTTTCTCAGTTTAAACGTGTTTTGGGATAAAACAGGTTCATGTGTTGTCTAAACACTCCAAATTCGTCCCAAACTCTTATGGTTTGTCACACATTCTGACCCTAGAAATAGTAACAAATCTGTTTACTGCTTCGAATCAATGTTTTCTTGGTTTTAGCCTCTTTCGGGACAAAATGGGTATAAGTGTTGTCCGAACACTCCAAATTCATCCCAAACACTTACAATTAGTCAAATGCATTGGATTGTTACATATTTTGACCCTAGAAATAGTAACAAAGCTGTTTACTGCTTTGAATCATTGTTTTCTCAGTTTTAGCCTGTTATCTCATTTTAAGCCTATTTTGGGATAAAACAGGTTTATATGTTGTCTAAACACTCCAAATTCATCCCAAACACTTACAATTAGTCAAATGCATTGGATTTTCACACATTCTGGCCCTAGAAACAGTAACAAAGCAGTTTACTGCTTCGAATCAATGTTTTCTCGGTTTTAGCCTGTTTCGGGACAAAATAGGTATAAGTGTTGGCTAAACACTCCAAATTCTCAAACTCTTATAATTAGTCAAATGAATTGGATTGTTACATCTTTTGACCCTAGAAACAGTAACAAAGCTGTTTACTGCTTCAAATCAATGTTTTGCCGGTCGTAGCCTGTGTTCTTGGTTTATGCCTATTTTGGGATAAAACAGGTATAAGTGTTGTCTAAACACTCCAAATTCAACCCAAACTCTTATTATTAGTAAAATTCATTGGATTGTTACATATTTTGACCCTAGAAACAGTATCAAAGCTGTTTACTTCTTTGAATCAATGTTTTCTCGGTTTAAGCGTGTTTTGGAATAAAAGAGGTTTAAGTGTTGTCTAAACACTCCAAATTCATCCCAAACTCTTATAATTAGTCAAATGCATTGGGTTGTCACACATTATGACCCTAGAAACAGTAACATATCTGTTTAGTGCTTCGAATCAATGTTTTCTTGGTTTTAGCCTCTTTCGGGACAAAATGGGTATAAGTCTTGTCCGAACACTCCAAATTCAACCCGAACTATTATAATTAGCAAATGCTTTGGATTATTACATATTTTGATCCTAGAAACAGTAACAAAGATTTTTACTGCTTCGAATCAATGTTTTCTCGGTTTTAGCCTGTTTTCTCAGTTTAAGCCTATTTTGGGATAAAACGGGTTTAAGTGTTGTCTAAACACTCCAAATCCGTCCCAAACTCTTACAATTAGTCAAATGCATTGGATTGTTACACATACTGGCCCTAGAAACAGAAACAAGGCTGTTTTCAGCTTCGAATCAATGTTTTCTTGGTTTTAGCCTCTTTCCGGACAAAATAGGTATAAGTGTTGTCCAAACACTCCAAATTCCACCCAAACTCTTATAATTAGCAAATGCATTTGATTGTTACATATTTAGACCCTAGAAACAGTACAAAAGCTGTTTACTGCTTCGAACCAATGTTTTCTCAGGTTTTAGCCTGTTTCTCAGTTTAAGCCTATTTTGGGATAAAACAAGTTTAAGGGTTGTCTAAACACTCCAAATCCGTTCCAAATCTTACAATTAATCAAATGCATTGGATTGTCACACATTCTGGACCTAGAAACAGTAACAAAGCTGTTTACAGCTTAGAATCAATGTTTTCTTGGTTTTAGCCTGTTTCGGGACAAAATAGGTACAAGTGTTGTCTAAACACTCCAAATTCATCCCAAACTCTTATAATTAGTCAAATGCAATGGATTGTTACATATTTTGACCCTAGAAACAGTAACAAAGTTGTTTAATGCTTCGAATCAATGTTTTGTCGGTCTGAGCCTGTGTTCTTGGTTTAAGCCGATTTTGGGATAAAACAGGTTTAAGTGTTGTCTTAACACTCCAAATTCATCCCAAACTCTTAGAATTAGTCAAATGCATTGGATTGTCACTCATTCTGACCCTAGAAACAGTAACGAAACTGTTTATTGCTTCGAATCAATGTTTTTTCGGGTTTAGCCTGTTTCGGGATAAAATGGGTATAAGTGTTGTCTAAACACTCCAAATTCAACTCGAACTCTTATAATTAGTCAAATGCATTGGATTGTTACGTATTTTGACCCTATAAACAGTAAAAAATCTGTTTACTGCTTCGAATTAATGTTTTATCGGTTTTAGCATGTTTTCTCGGTTTAAGTCTGTTTTGGGATAAAAGAGGTTTAAGTGTTGTCCAAACACTCCAAATTCATCCCAAACTCTTAGAAAAAGTAACAAAGCTGTTTACTGCTTGGAATAAATGTTTTCTCGGTTTTAGCCTCGTTTTGCTCTAGTAGGGCCTGCCTTTGCTGAGGTGGAGCAATAATACCCTGAGTGTTGGGTAGACGAATCTCAACATTGTTCACGTCGGCCATAGTGTCGGACTGGGCTTTTGCTTTTCGGTTCTCTCGTTCAAGATGTTCTAACTCTTTGCTACGCAAATTACTTAAATCAGTAGGTTTGTGGCTTCTTGTTTGCATGCACCTGAAACACAAGACAAAGAGCTCAAGAACTAATTAGTAAATAAAAATAAAATAAATCTTAGACTAAACATAAATCTAAAATTTCAAAGGCAACGTTTTGGTCCCCAGCAACGGCGCCAAATTGATCAAAGGTCAATTAAAACCTAATGTGCACTCAACCACGATCTAGTGGTGTCGTCGTAACACTTCAGGATCGAATCCACAAAGACCAAGAAATTACACTATGAAATTATGTTGATCGAATCAATGTTTTCTCGGTTTTAGCCTGTTTTCTCGGTTTTAGCCTATTTTGGGACAAAATGGGTGTAAGTGTTGTCTAAACACTCTAAATTCATCCCAAACTCTTACGATTAGTCAAATGCATTGGATTGTTATATATTTTAACCCTTGAAACAGTAACAAAGCTGTTTAGTGCTTCGAATCAATGTTTTGTCGGTCTTAGCATGTGTTCTTGGTTTAAGCCAATTTTGGGATAAAACAGGTTTAAGTGTTGTCTAAACACTCAAAATTCATCCCGAACTCTTACAATTAGTCCAATGCATTGGATTGTCACCCATTCTGACCCAAGAAACAGTAACAAAGCTGTTTACTGCTTAAAAACAATTTTTATCAGTTTTAGCCTGTTTCAAGACAAAATGGGTATAAGTGTTGTCTAAACACTCCAAATTCATCCTGAACTCTTAAAATTAGTCAAATGCATTGTATTTTCACACATTTTGACCCTAGAAACACAAAAAAATCTGTTTACTGCCTCGAATTAATGCTTTCTCAGTTTTAGCCTATTTTCTCTTTTCAAGCTTGTTTTGGGACAAAATGGGTTTAAGTCTTGTCTAAACACTCCAAATTCAACCCGAATTCTTATAATTAGTCAAATGCATTGGTTTGTTACATATTTTGACCCTAGAAACAGTAACAAAATTGTTTACTGCTTTGAATAAATGTTTTCTTGGTTTTAGCCTGTTTTCTCGGTTTAAGCCTATTTTAGGATAAAACAGGGTTAACTTTTGTCTAAACAATCCAAATTCATCCCAAACTCTTAAAATTAGTCAAATGCAATGGATTGTCACACATTCTGACCATAGAAACAGTAATAAAGCTGTATACTGCTTCGAATCAATTTTTTCTTGGTTTTAGCCTAGTTTGGGACAAAATGGGTATAAGTGTTGTCTAAACACTCCAAATTCAACCCGAACTCTTATAATTAATGCTTTCGATTGTTACATATTTTAACCCTAGAAAAATAAAGAAAGCTGTTTACTGCTTTGAATCAATATTTTCTCGGTTTTAGCTTGTTTTCTCAGTTTAAGCGTGTTTTGGGATAAAACAGGTTTATGTGTTGTCTAAACACTCTAAATTAATCCCAAACTCTTATAATTAGTCAAATGCATTGGGTTGTCACACATTCTGGCCCTAGAAACAGTAACAAAGCAGTTTACAGCTTAGAATCAATGTTTTCTTGGTTTTAGCCTGTTTCGGGACAAAATAGGTATAAGTGTTGTCTAAACACTCCAAATTCTTCCCAAACTCTTATAATTAGTCAAATGCATGGGATTGTTACATATTTTGACCCTAGAAACAATAACAAAGCTGTTTACTGCTTCAAATCAATGTTTAGTCGGTCTTAGCCTTTGTTCTTGGTTTAAGCCTATTTTGGGATAAAACAGGTATAAGTGTTGTCTAAAAACTCCAAATTCAACCCAAAATTTTATAATTAGTCAAATTCATTGGATTTTTTACATATTTTGACACTAGAAACAGTATCAAAGCTGTTTACTTCTTTGAATCAATGTTTTCTCGGTTTTAGCCTGTTTTCTCGGTTTAAGCGTGTTTTGGGATAAAATAGGTTTAAGTGTTGTCTAAACACTCCAAATTCAACCCGAATTCTTATAATTAGTCAAATGCATTGGGTTGTCACACATTATGACCCTAGAAACAGTATCAAATCTGTGTACTGCTTCGAATCAATGTTTTCTTGGTTTTAGCCTCTTTCGGGACAAAATGGGTATAAATGTTGTCCAAACACTCCAAATTAAACCCGAACTCTTATAATTAGCAAATGCATTGGATTGTTACATATTTAGACCCTAGAAATAGTAAAAAAGCTTTTTACTACTTCGAATCAATGTTTTCTCGGTTTTAGCCTGTTTTCTCAGTTTAAGCCTATTTTGGGATAAAACAGGTTTAAGTGTTGTCTAAACACTCCAAATCCATCCCAAATCTTACAATTAGTCAAATCCATTGGATTGTCACACATTTTGGACCTAGAAACAGTAACAAAGCTGTTTACTGCTTAGAATCAATGTTTTCTTGGTTTTAGCCTGTTTTAGGACAATAGGTACAAGTGTTGTCTAAAGACTCCAAATTCATCCCAAACTCTTATAATTAGTCAAATGCATTGGATTGTTACATATTTTGACCCTAGAAACAGTAACAAAGCTGTTTACTCCTTCGAATCAATGTTTTGTCGGTCTTAGCCTGTGTTCTTGGTTTAGGCATATTTTAGGATAACATAGGTTTAAGTGTTGTCTTAACACTCCAAATTCATCCCAAACTCTTAGAATTAGTCAAATGCATTGGATTGTCACCCATTCTGACCCTAGAAACAGTAACAAAGCTGTTTACTGCTTCGAATCAATGTTTTTTGGGTTTAGCCTGTTTCGGGACAAAATGGGTATAAGTGTTGTCTAAACACTCCAAATTCAACTCGAACTCTTATAATTAGTCAAATGGATTGGACTGTTACATATTTTGACCCTATAAACAGTAAAAAAGCTGTTTACTGCTTCGAATCAATGTTTTCTCGGTTTTAGCCTGTTTTCTCGGTTTTAGCCTGTGTTCTTGGTTTAAGCATATTTTGGGATAACATAGGTTTAAGTGTTGTCTAAACACTCCAAATTCATCCTAAACTCTTAAAAAAAATAACAAGGCTGTTTAGTGCTTGGAATAAATGTTTTCTCGGTTTTAGCCTCGTTTTGCTCTAGTAGGGCCTGCCTTTGTTGAGGCGGAACAATAATACTCTGAGTGTTGGGTTGACAAATCTCAGCATTGTTCACGTCGGCCACAGTGTCGGACTGGGCTTTTGCTTTTCGGTTCTCTCGTTCAAGATGTGCTAACTCTTCGTGACGCAAATTACTTAAATCAGTAGGTTTGTGGCTTCTTGTTTGCATGCACCTGAAACACAAGAGAAAGAGTTCAAGAACTAATTAGTAAATAAAAATAAAATAAATCTTAGACTAAATTTAAATCTAAAATTTCATAGGCAACGTTTTGGTCCCCAGCAACGGCGCCAAATTGATCAAAGTCAATTAAAACCTAATGTGCACTCAACCACGATCTAGTGGTGTCGTCGTTACACTTCAGGATCGAATCCACAAAGACCAAGCAATTACACTATGAAATTATGTTGATCGAAAATAGCTAAGACAAAAGAGGAAATTTGTGTAACAAGTAACTATCAAAACAGAAAGTAAATATGTATTTTAAATCAAAAGAGAAAACATTGGGTGCAGGGAATCATTAGGCATTATGATCACGAATTTAGATGATTAGAGGTAGGGATGCATTAAACACAATTCTTGAACTCAAATCACGTTTTTAAAGCTATCCTACTTCCGCACCGATAACTATCTAAGCAATGAATTTACTAAATCCTAAACTTCCGTTTGAATCAAGCAAAGCAAGCACGCATTAATAGGTTCAGGTTTGATTAGTTCACAAGATGCCTCAACATCAACTTCCGTTGGCTAAGGTCCATCTTGCTCACCTAAGTTCTTTTCTAGCAACTCAACAACACTTTTGGTGCCAAGATAAATTAAACCTAAGATCTTAATCTAGGTGATCAATCTAGCTTAAGCATTAAGAACAACAATAGATGAAGAATAATAATATCAACCCCAAATCGAACAAACCTAGCATCAATTAATCATAGAAACCCTTCTGAAACCCTACACCAAATGGAGAAATTACTCAGACATGGAGAAACAGAAACAGCAAATCAAAGATGAATAAGACATAATTGTATTGCAAAAGATATAGAAAAGAGGGTTAAGAAATCTTCTCCAAAGTGTCAAGAAGGATTAAAGATCTTCTGCCTTAGCTCTCAATATAAAATAGTCTCAGAAAATAAAGCCTATGTCTCTGGAGGCCGAGCTTCTAACTTAAATATCAAAATAAAACCCTAACAGTCGGTTTAAAACGAAAAAGGAAAACTTGAGTCGGGTACGGGACTGGTCGATCCCGAATGTGGATCAGCCGATCCTGGATGCTTTATCTGTGTTTTCTCCATCCGCTTTCTATTTCGATCAGTCTTCACCAAATTGGCTTCAGATGCTTGTCTTCATCTCCAAAACACTCAGTTTCCTTCCAAAGTAGCCTAGAACCTGTACTGACAAAAGACTAAAAGGACTCTAAAATCACACTTGGACCTAATAAAAAAAGTCAAAACAAACCTAAAAACTTTGGTTAAAACTCTATAAAATGCAGACACATCAATCACTGTGAATGATGACTCCAATTAGTATGATGCCTTTTGGGAAGGAGTCCAATAAAAAATCTGTGTGGGCTTTGCCACCTAGAACCAAAGCAGACAATATCATATAAATAGGAAAGTTGGTTTGGACTTAGAAAACCCAACAGTTGTAGTAAAAAAACTTACAAACTTGAATAAAAAATGACCAAATATCGAAACTTTTGACATAATGTATTTGTTGGTGGAGAGGTTTTATTATTAGTTTAGCTCTGTGATTGTAACGACGAGTACATCTCTTCTCTCTGGCGTCTCCTTTGACTACAATGTTTTTATTTTATAAATATCTTAAAAGCACCTAAAATTCAATAATCAAATCTCACGAAATCTCAAATCATTTTCTCATCAAATCATTAAAGTCTCTAACAAATAATCAAATCTCCTAAAATTACACTTAAACCTCTTAAAATTTCAAAATATTAAAATCCCATCAAATCTTTTAAAATATCAGGTTCAATACACCTCCCTTACTGTTTTCATGAATTGAATTTCTAATTGTAGTTATAATTTTGAAATATTAATATTTTTTACTGATTTTAGCATGAATTTTAACCTATTTTTATTGCAGTCATACCCCAATGTAATGTCCACAAATGGTAAGTTCTCCGATGCTAACCTATAAATATTTTAAATTATTTTTGTTAATTATATTTGGTCGCGAATGCTCGCGGGTAACTCTCCTAACTATATTACTTTATGTTTATATTAGAAAAATTATTTCCGTTTCTTATTATTGAATATTAAATTATAGCGTCTCTTTTGTTTAATTTTTTTCCATTTATATTTTTGTTAGAATCCTTTTTAGTCTCATAATTAATTTTGGTTTGTTAAATTAGTTGAACTATTTTTTGAAAATATATTTACCCACAAAATCGTATAAAATAATTTAATTCGTGATATATTTGCCAAAAAAAAAAATTAAACAACAATTATTTTTAAAAGGTTTTTACCCACAAGAGTGCGGGTAACTCTCCTCGTAAAATCTAAATGTAACGCCGCGTATGATTGCAATTTTCATAATTCCAGGTGTTACTTGTAAGCAAATGTACTTTGTTCCAAGCTTGAACGGGTCCGAACCTCCTTCTTCTCCCTCCATCGCTCTCTCTATCTCAGAAATTATTCTATCCAAGAGATGCTTCGGTGGGCCCATTTAACCGCAGGGATTCTCTCTGTTGTTGTCCTCTCTTCTCTCCTTGTAGTCTTCCTCCGTCGCTGGTGCTTTCTCCGCCAACCAGAGATCACCACATCCCTTAACGCGGCCAGCCCTATTGGGAGAGATAGCTTCCAGGCTAGAATCTCAAAGCTCCACCATACGAGCCTCATCCACCAGCTAGATACCTCCGACATCAAGCGCAGAGGAAGTATCAACAACTATTCCCTCTCCCGAAGCGCCAAAACCGGAGGACTCCCGTCAAAGCCTGGTCTATTCATCTGGACGGAGCATCTGGCTTTGGTGAACGAAGCGGTCGAGAATGGCTGGACAAGGTTTGGATTCTTCGTTCATGCACCGGCTCCTTCTGTGATCGGGGCCTCACTGGGATCAGTTCTTCCAGGGATTTCCACGACCGCAGGAGGCAAAGATCCCGGTGTAGTAATCACATGGGAAGTGTCAAACGGCTCCGTGGGATTCACACAAACGATCAAGTTTAATCAAGCGTGCAAAGATACGGTCAACAACAAAAGAAACCCTTTGATGGTTCTCCGGGCAGCTTTACCACTTCCCGGACCACAACTTGTAAGTTCTGCTTTCCCACAAGAGGCTTACTTTGAAATCAAAATCCTGGAAATCCTCCAACACGGCTGCGGATTCAGTGAGGGTGGTAACAACGTAGGTTGGGACCTCGCATCAATGGAAAGTGAAAAGACCAAGTTGTTCAAGAGCCAAGGATTAAAACTTGTCGAAACAAAAGAATGCGATGGGGAAAACGAAGAAGCCATTTTGTCCCTAGGACTAGCGACGGGTGGTTCCTTTAGAACCGGCGAGACACAACTACCAGGAAAGTTCTTGGCTTCTATTGGGTTCCAATCCGACGGTGCTGTCTATCTTGATGGTACGTATTCATTTGTATATTTGCCTCAGTCTTTTGAATCATTTAGTTTCATCATCTAAATATCGATCTTCAAACTCGTTACTAAGGAGGAATTCTAATCAATTCTCCAAAGAAAGATTTTAGCAAAAAAAAAGTAAACGTTCTAATATATAAAAGTTGGCCGTCCATTGAGTTTGAGATTTTTATATTTGCTAATAAGAAATGGAGACCCACTAAAGAATATAATAACATCGTGGTCACACACCAACCCCACATCATCTAGAAGCCCCAGTTGTTATTAAACCTCATTGCTTCTGTTGACCCCAAGCAACAACTCTCTATTTATCAAATAGAACATGATCCCGGCTCTGCGTTGACTAATGGTTAAAACCTGTGATTCAATTAGTGGTTATCGTTGTTAAGATATGTTGTGTCATGTCTGAGAAATACACTTTTTGGTACTCCTTTTTTAACTAATTTCTTTCATCTATTTATTTTCAAAAATATATTTTATTAAATTTGAAAACTTGTAAAGTTTTATAAATTTTATAAAAATAGAAGATATTTCTTGATAATAACTACTACTTAGAAACTCTTTCCGAATATTATAAAGTTTTAAATGATGTTTAAAAAGTTTTTCAAAGGTTTTCAAAAAGTATTATACAGTAATAAAGTATGTATAAAATTTTACACACATATAAAGGTAATTTATGTATCTTTTTATAAGCTTACATACATAATCCAAAATATATCAGATTTTAATAGCATTCTTTAAAAAGTTTTAGAAATGAGACATTTTGAAAAGTTGTATTTGAAAAATAGTAATTTTGAAATTCCCCCATAGTATCTTATGCTGTAATATCATTTTTTTGCAGATTTATAAGACTATAATCTTATATAAAAAAATTGTAAAGTAGAATTTAAAAAGAAAATTATTAAACAAAATTCCCCTTATTTATAACTGATAATTGTATTTATTTTTTATTTTAGTTTACCAACATAGTAAAATTGTGAAACCATTTAATAAGTTGAATTAAATTAACTAAAAAGTTTTAGTTTTTTTTTTTTTTGGCAAACAAAAGTTATGTTTTCTGATGTTGCAAATAATTATAGGATCATCCATCTAGTCTTATAAATCGGCTAAAATTAATTCTTTTCAATAATGTTTTAATAATGTACATCTATTCATGTTGGTTCATAGTCTTCGCAAAATTCGTTGTAGCTACGTCCTATATATAGAATCTTAAGCATTACTCTATATTTATGTTAGGAATGAAGCTGGTTTGTGAATCGGAGAAACATGAGTGGGCAAAAGAAAACAAAGTGGTTGGTTGTGGTTACGATCCGAGTAAGAAGAAGGTTTACTTCACAGTCAACTCACACTTAGTTCACGTCATTAACTGTAAAGCAGAAGAGTTCGGGACACCTCTCTACCCTACTCTTGCTTCCAAAACAGAGGCCACAGTACTTGTCAACTTGGGGCAATCTCCATTTTATTACGGCCCGGCAAACGGGCAGCGCACACCCAATCCATGTGCTGGTACTACAGCTGGGCTCGGCGATAGCAAAGATTTGTTTTCCATTGGAAGAATAGAGACTCCATATTTAAGCAATTTTTCAATTACTAGAGGAAATAGTGACGAGATTACAAGTGGAAGGACGACCGTGGGAAATAGTCATAGATGTAAGCTTGACTATGACGAAGAATCTGATGCTGATCTTTTTGAAATTGCGCTTGAACGTTCTGTAAAACCAAACCCATCATAGTTATAGAATTGTACTTATGATCCACTCATACATTGTATGCATTGTACAAATATAGCTAGTGACTACAAGCTTGTCCAACATGCAAGTAGTCATTGACTATCAACAATACCAGAAGAAAACATGACGTTATCTGTACCACCCGAATCCACTATCCTGATCAGCGGATTGACTTCATGGCCTGACCCAAAACACTCTTTATATTAATCGCAAAACCACCAGTTAACTTGGCTTAACCAACCTGCAATAGAGAGAGGGATAAGCAATCAATAATTACTCAGTGAGAGAAAGTCTCAAGGCTCCCGAAGTCTCCAAACCCAAATACGCTTAAACAATTACAAAGTCTAAACCTAAGATAAGCACCAATCAATGTGTCCTAAATCCTCTGACACACAAAAATACGCACACAACACAAAAATTGGACTATGTCCCATGATACCACTTGTAAAGACACGACAACCCGTGCATTTTCCTCATGCTTTTGCACTTCTTCCTGCACATTTTCACTTGCAAATCCGGATTCCTTGTGCTTCTTGCACTTCTTCCACGCACAACACACTCGTTGGCTCGTCAGCCAATCCTGATCTACCCGCATTCCGCGCCCGTAGACCACCACACAATTACAAAGATCTCTCCTTGCATGACTCTTTGCGGCTCACCGCATCTACGTGCCCTTGGCACCTATCTCCTCACACACTTGCACTTATTTCACCACAACAAAACATGAATTCAAGCAACCATATCAATATCAATTAACATACATTCATTTTCTATTCTCATATTTATTCTAGTTCTTATCTATATTATAATAAAGATATATTTATATACGTATAAATCAGATATACACTCATCCAAATATACATTACTTATATACTATATAATATATAGGTGTACTCAGCTTAACCTAACTAAGTAACTATCCAAACACATCTGAATATGTAGAAAACACCAACTAGTCCTCACCTTAGTCAAACCGATCGAGTCCTTGGTTTCGAAATAGCAACAATGCAAATACGGTTTAGATTAACCAATCAAAGATTATATTTCAATAATCTATGATTTAATATAATAACCAAAATCCAGTTGAATTGTTAAATGGTGTTTCACAATTAAATTAATTAAACCTAAATCTAATAATTTAATTCACCACAACTTCATCTTTACGATCCCATGAATTGAGTTTGATTTAATAACAATTACATAAATCAAACCAACTAATTGTGCAAACCACCATCCATTACACGTAACATCAACGCCACAAAAGTCAACCAACATCCTTAACAATTAAGATCCAGTTCTATACTTTGATTATGATCCTTGGTTTAGTCGGTTAAACTTCTCGGTTCAATAATGAACAAAACACAACAACAACAGCACGAGATAAGGTACAGCTGAATACCTTTCTCGACAATTACTCACGAATGATCTGATCGGCAGCTCTACTTCGACACGACCATTAAAGCGTACAGCGGTTAGGTCCTCATAGCTCAACCATGAAACAACAACAAAAAAAACAACAACAAAAGAAATCTAGGGTTTCCTTACTCATAAAGGCCTCAACGATGGCTATGACTGACACACGGTGACTGACTGACACACGGTGGCATACTGACCAACGGTGCTGTCCGAAGATGGTGAACGGCTTACGTTGTTTAACAACGTATCTCCTCCACAACATGCCAACAACGCCTCTCCATTGATTCCTTTTAATAACAACGACAGTAGCTCAACTGTCTCAACTGTCTGTTTTTAGGGTTCACAAACTCTCCTCTCTAGCTAAACGGAGACAGTGATATATACGCATACACAGTCACTCAATTACGGACATCAGAACCGAAAATGGGGAGAAAAAAGGTCAAATCCGAGCATGTACCCGAAGGAGCTATGGAGCAGGAAGAAGAGTCTGAACACCAACCCGATCGAAGAGGATCTAAGAACAGAAAGAACAATCCGAGGACTTACCCGAAGAGCAACCCGAGCGCATCCTCGTGCACCCCATCGAGCAGACCCTCGGGCAGGACTGGGAAGCTAGGGTTAATGGGTTTCCATATTTAAACCCCCTCTCTTCTTCCTCTCGCCGTAGCACGCCGCAGACCCTCAAACCAGAGAGCGAGAGCTTCTGAGAGAGATCTTGAGCGACTCAAACACTTTCTCTACTTTGTTAGGATTTAATTTCATTTCTTTTTGCATTTTCGATTCTATACTTTTCTACTCTACGTCTATTTTTAATACAATGCAATTTTCGTTTACCTATGTTTTTATGTTTTCTAGGGATGGTGATCGGTTATGATGTCTTAGCTTTGATATTTGTGTTTTATAAATTCCCTTATAGATTGGTGCTCTTAATGCTATCAACAGACCGAGAGGTTGAGATTAGATATAGGGTGTTTTACCATCGAGAGGTGTAGATGAAATGCTTGAATCAATTAATGCTAGAGATTNTTAAACCCCCACTCTTCTTCCTCTCGCCGTAGCACGCCGCAGACCCTCAAACCAGAGAGCGAGAGCTTCTGAGAGAGATCTTGAGCGACTCAAACACTTTCTCTACTTTGTTAGGATTTAATTTCATTTCTTTTTGCATTTTCGATTCTATACTTTTCTACTCTACGTCTATTTTTAATACAATGCAATTTTCGTTTACCTATGTTTTTATGTTTTCTAGGGATGGTGATCGGTTATGATGTCTTAGCTTTGATATTTGTGTTTTATAAATTCCCTTATAGATTGGTGCTCTTAATGCTATCAACAGACCGAGAGGTTGAGATTAGATATAGGGTGTTTTACCATCGAGAGGTGTAGATGAAATGCTTGAATCAATTAATGCTAGAGATTTACTCTCTTAGCCTAAGATATTAGATGAGTAAGGGGTTTATTGACATTAATGAATCGGTTTGTATTGCATGATTGGTCATGTTTCTACAACGAGAGTTGGGTAGGGAAGTGATTAAGGTTGATTGGTTCTATCAGATGAGTGTTTTAACAAGATTTTAGAGATTCATTGTCCAAAGAATATTTGCTTGAGTCATGTAGGACATCCATATTGGTCAAGAACACTTACGAGTCGATTACCCCATCCTTAGGAGCTTTAATATTTAGATTGTTTACATTTTTATTCATAACTCGATCCCTTACCCAAACAGGTACACGATCACCTGCTTCGAGTATACCTTTGAGTTTTTCTTACTCGTCTTGCTAACTCGACCACCCCAACTGATCATGTGCTCGAATGCTTGCATCGAGTGCTTAGGTCGCGTGGTTCTTATTTGACTTGCTTGTTTCTGATTGCATCTTATCTGCTAGCATAACAACTATTTGGATTGATAACTCTTTATACTACAACTGTATAAGGAATTGATACACTGGGTGAAAATCCTGTTATCAGTAGCATGAGCTTCCTGGCAATCTTTGATTTCCCTAGGCATCGTTTGGGTGGAGAAAGCTTGACCATCAATGGTTGACCTATTTATTTCTTTCTTGATGTTGAATTCCATTTTGAAGTGCTCTCCATGCTTAATGCTAATTTGTCCCTTTTTAACATCAATCACTGCACCTACTGTTTCCAAGAATGGTCTTCCTAGGATCAGTGGATCTTCTGGCTCCTTATCCATATCAAGGATCATGAAATCTGTAGGAACTTCCACTCTTCCAATCCTGAGAGGCAAGTTTTCCAGGATACCAATGGGGTGTCTGATTGTTCTATCAGCTAGAACCAAATACAGGTCACTTGGTTTAAAATTGCTGAAACCCATCTTGTTGGCAACTGAAAGTGGCATGATGCTGACCGAAGCTCCCAAATCGCACAAGCAATTGCTGAAGATCTGAAGGCCTATTGAACATGGCAAAGTAAAAGAGCCAAGATCCTCCAATTTCTCATCAATTCGCAGTTCAGGATCTAAACACACTTCACTCCTCAGAATAACATCCCCAATCTCTTTAACAACTTCCTTTACTTCAATCTCCAGCTGAGCTGTCTCCTTGATGATTTCCTCTCAAAGCACGTGTGGTGGCAAGAGCTTAGGAGGTGGGGTTTTTTCGTCTGGACATACGCTCTCCAAGCGCCTCCAATTGGATGTCAAGTGCTGCTCTGAATCTTTCCTCTAATTCCCCTTCCTCAGCTGCAGACAGTTGAGGTTGATCTGTCATCTGAACATCTACCCGATTGTTCATCCGTTCACAATAATTGGGTGTGTCATTGGGCTCAACTTCAAGTGGTGCATTGGTTTGTGATTCTCGAACCAATGCTCGATCATAAGCTCTAATCACACTCCTCGGGTGTGAGATCGGGTTCATACTCGGATAAGTAATACTGGTCCTCATACATCCCACTGTGATCCATATCCTCCCCATCTTGAACATCGCTGTCCTCAGTGAGGTAGTCATCAACATCTTCGAGAAAGATGGCATGGGCAGTAGCATCTTTCTTGAAGATGTTGATGAAACTTTTGGGGATCGCTAGAGATGTCGAGTTCCTTTTCGACATGTGCCACCTAGGCCAGATAATGCGAGCCAACCTTGAAGCCTACGAGGAAGAGACGGTTAACTTCCTTTCCATGTTGCGGTTACATTATTTTGAAGACCACCCCGACATTTCTACCCGATGGGGGATCGGGTTCATCACCTTCTCCGTGAGCAACAAGGAATACCGACTCACCTTCAAGGAAATGGATGAACTATATAGTTTCAAGGCTGTTAGTGGAGAAAACATGGAAGTGAGCAAGGAGGAGATGAGATCCCTATGGCTGCCAATAGGAGATAAGCTTCCCTACAAATCCACTGCTCAAATTAGGAGTCCTGTCTTGAGGTATTATTTCCACAAGTCCCTAGCCTGCACTTTATTTGTTAGGAAGGAAACTGGGAATGTGAATGATCATGAGCTCCAACTGCTAGATATAGCCTTGTGTGGAATTTTGGATAATACTAGGGATGGTAGATCGCTAGTAGGGAATGTTGCTGACACTAGCTTGGTTTTTGTCTTGCTTGATCAGTTCTCGTATCTGAAATCCTGGGAAACGAAAACCGAGAGGCGAGAGGGAGCTGGAGAGATCTCCATAGGAGGTTTGGTCACACCGATTTTGGCTACTTATCGACTACCTAACATTGGCGAGATTCTTGGCTTATGAGAAGCCAAATGATAGGTTGCTCTTCAAGTTTGTTCATCCAGCAGTCGGAGTTACCCAAATGATTCTGCCCAACGTCGTGTGCACAAAAATCCGGCTAGGGAGAACATAGAATTCATGCCACCATTGGAGGAGCTATACAACCCTGGGGGGAAATCCGAAGCTGAAGAGAGTGAGCCAAAAGGGCAAGGACAAGGAGACAATTCCGAGGACTATGATTTTGAGGAGTATGTTTGCTCTCAAAAGCAACCAGTTGGAGTGAGAGAAGCTCACAAGAGGATCGGGTGGTTGAAGAAGATGAACAAGTTCCAAGCAAAGAAGGTGAAGGACCTTACCAGTATAGTGAAGGTGATGGGAGGACAAATCAGGGAGTTGCAAGACAAGGCAAGCTGTACCTCGGCTCCCACTTCAGCATATGCACCCACATGGATGGGTAGGAGCGGACAACTAGGAGGAATCCGAGGATTGGCACCTCCAGAGCCTTATAGGGCATCATCCTACGAGCCCCAAGCAGAGGAAGGTGTCACTAGACACGATAGATCACGAAGAAGCCACTCGGATGCCTATCTGACGCCTCACCCTACGGGGTACACGATGTCGTACCCAATGCCTCCACTGAGCACACAGGTGACCACTTGGGTCCTTTCCCTCAGACCTACCAAATGCCAAATTTGATGCCCTACTCGATGCACCTTGCGAGTAGCTACACAGGTGACCATTCCGGACCATTCCCACCATACCCATCATACTACATGATGCCCTACCCGATGAGCTATGCTATGCATTACCCGATCAACCCCTCAGATGCTGGTCCGAGCAGGTCGTCCGTGCACATAACCGAACTTTCTGATGAGCATATCCCGGCACCTGCTGAAGCCGGTGACGATCCTGGGTACACCTTGGCGAGCATGGAGGCTGCCACAACCTCCTTCTTCACCAACCCACGAGGTACCACTTTTATCCAAACCATTGTTTATACCATTGCATTTTGTTTCATTTTCTTTGTGTGATTCTGATAACTCTCTAATTTACATGTTTTTAGCATCCCTTTTTGTCCATATTTTGCATTGTTTTTACCCTAACGATAGCATTTTTAGGTCATTTACTGTAGGAATCCACATTTAGGCCATTTAGGGTGTTGCATTCTTGCATTTGCATATTTTGGATGAAAACAGGTGCTTAAGAGCCAAAAATGGGGAGAAACAAGGTCGAACACGAGCATGTACCCGAAGGTGCTATGGAGCAGGAAGAACAGTCCGAACACCAACCCGATCGAAGAGGATCTAAGAACAGAAAGAACAATCCAGGGACCTACCCAAAGAGCAACCCGAGCACATCCTCGTGCACCTCATCGAGCAGACCCTCGGGCAGGACTGGGAAGCTAGGGTTAATGGGTTTCCATATATAAACTCCACTCTTCTTCCTCTCGTCCTAGCACGCCGCAGATCCTCAGAACAGGGAGAGAGAGAGAGCTTTTGGGAGAGAACTGAGCGACTCAAAACTCTTTCTACACTTTTGTTAGGATTTTATTTTCATTTCTTTTGCATTTTCGATTCTATACTCTTCTACTCTACTCTATTTTTAATACAATGCAATTTTCTTTTACCTATACTTATATGTTTTTTGCAATGAGATCTGAGTAGTTTAGTTAGGTTTCTAGGGATGGGATAGCCAATTTTGTGTTCTTGATCAGTTAGGATGTCTTAGATTTTATATTTATGTTTTATTAATTCCCTTCTAGATTGGTGTTCTTAATGCTATCAACAGACCGAGAGGTTGAGATTAGATCTAAGGTGTTTTACCATCAAGAGGTGTAGATGAAATGCTTGAATCAAGCAATGCTAGAGATTTACTCACTTAGCCTAAGAGATTAGATGAGTAAGGGGTTCATTGACAATAATGGATCTGTTCGTATTGCCTGCTTGGTCATGTTTCTCCAACGAGAGTTGGGTAGGGAAGTGATTAAGGTTGATTGTTTCTATCACGAGAGTGTTTTAACAAGATTTTAGAGATTCATTGTCTAGGGAATATCTGCTTGAGGCATGTAGGACATCCGTACTGGTTAGGAACTCTTAGGAGTCGAGTACCCCATCCTTAGGATCTTTCGTATTTAGATTGTTTAGATTTTAATTCATCACTCGATCACTTACCCGAACAGGTACACGATCACCTTCTTCGAGTATACCTTCGAGCTGTTCTTGTTCATCTTGTCTACTCGATCACCTCACCCGATCATGTACTCGAATGATTGCATCGAGTGCTTAGGTCGTGTGGTTTTTGTTCTTTTGCTTTCTTTTTGTTTATTTTAGGATTGTTAGATCAACCCCAACTATTGCTTGGCTTGACTTGCTTGTTTCTGATTGCATCCTATCTGCTAGCATAACAACCATTTGGATTGATAACCCTTTGTACTACAACTGCATAGGGAATTGATATCCTGGGTGAATATCCTGTTATCAATTTGGCGCCGTTGCCATTTGGTTGATTTTAATTTGCTACGTTTAGGATTTCAGAACTCGCTAGATCAAGTTCTATAATTTACTTTGGTAAATTAGTGACTTGTTTAAGTTCATATTTGTTTGTCTTGCATTTAAGGTACAACCCGAGTACCCACCCGACCCGTCACTCGATCACCTGGATCGAGTTGATCCTCGTGTACTCACTCGGTCAACTCTTTGTGCATGCAAACCCGATCCAAAGGTAGCCAACAATTGAGTCCTTTTGTAACGCCCACGAACCAAAACTCTGCGTTTTGGGGGTGGGTGTCGATTGACACCACTTATTTCTGGTTCGACCAAATTGATTTAATTATCGATTTGGACCGGTTTGGTTTAGGAAAAACCATTGGACCGAAATATTTAAGTGGGGGAAACGACCTAGGTCGTGTTTTATTTTTTTCTTTGTCGCGTTTGTTGTTTTTTGAGAGAGGAAGAGGAGAAAACAGTTTTCTAAGAGTTCTTGTGAGAGTTTGTGAGATTTGAAGGCGTTTTTGGAGAGATCTTGCTGTGAGAGTGAAGATCCAAGGTTAGGAACATGGTGGGAAGGTTTTTGTGGTGGTAGCTTCGTCTTTTGGGCTTAGATCTCATTGTTGGCTAAGGTGAGTGCATGACCATTGGTTATCTAAGCTAAGATCTCTGTTTCTGTGATATTGTGTGTTGTTTGGTTGTTTGTTTAAATTGTTTGTGAGTGTTTCGTAGCTCCTGAGGCTTGGATTCGTTCCTGGGATTGTGTGGGACGAAGAGGAGAAGTTTGGAGGCGAGATTCGGAGGTTCTATTCAAAGGAAATCACTGCTCGACAGTGGTGTCGGTCGACACCAATGTGGTGTCGGTTGACACCAACGCGAGGACGGGTCGGAAACTTGGCGAGTGCCGGTCGACACCATGTGGAGGTGTCGGTCGACACCGTTAGGGTTTCTTGGGTGTCGAGCAGGTGTCGGTCGACACCCAAGTGGTGTTGGTCGACACTAGATGTCCAGTGTCGGTTGACACCTTCTGGTATCGGTTGACACCCTTCTGACAGTAACTGGATCGTGTTGGCTAACTTGTGCATGTTCCTGGTTTGTTTTATTGTTGTTGTTTGTGGCATGATAGATCTTATTGTTTGTGTGTATAGCCCAGTAGATGGGAGGATTGCCTCATTGAGTATTTATCAAATACTCATGCATCTCAATTTGTGTTTGTGGTGCAGGTAAAGGCAAAGTGTGATCATGGAATCAAGGCAATGAAGAGGAAGATGTTCTAGGGACTCGACTGTATGTTGTCTGGCATTGCTAGGTTGCTAGAGTTGGGTCATTAGAAACATTGCTAGGTTGCTGGTTCTATGTTTCCTGTTGGTTGAATTATTGGAGATTGGTTATGTTATAATAATGGTTTATTACTGGATATTTATTGGTTATTGGTATTGGTTATTTCCGCTGTTGGTTGTGATTGTGGTTAGGTGGCTAGTGGATATGGGACCACTAGTTGTAGTTTATATATATTATTATTATTTATTAAATAAATAAAAAAAAACGGGTCAGGTCGTTTCACCTTTCATCGACAAACCTAGGCTACTACGTCAACAACAAGTCCAGCAACCACAACCAACAACAATTGAGGAAGAAANTGACACCTTCTGGTATCGGTTGACACCCTTCTGACAGTAACTGGATCGTGTTGGCTAACTTGTGCATGTTCCTGGTTTGTTTTATTGTTGTTGTTTGTGGCATGATAGATCTTATTGTTTGTGTGTATAGCCCAGTAGATGGGAGGATTGCCTCATTGAGTATTTATCAAATACTCATGCATCTCAATTTGTGTTTGTGGTGCAGGTAAAGGCAAAGTGTGATCATGGAATCAAGGCAATGAAGAGGAAGATGTTCTAGGGACTCGACTGTATGTTGTCTGGCATTGCTAGGTTGCTAGAGTTGGGTCATTAGAAACATTGCTAGGTTGCTGGTTCTATGTTTCCTGTTGGTTGAATTATTGGAGATTGGTTATGTTATAATAATGGTTTATTACTGGATATTTATTGGTTATTGGTATTGGTTATTTCCGCTGTTGGTTGTGATTGTGGTTAGGTGGCTAGTGGATATGGGACCACTAGTTGTAGTTTATATATATTATTATTATTTATTAAATAAATAAAAAAAAACGGGTCAGGTCGTTTCACCTTTCATCGACAAACCTAGGCTACTACGTCAACAACAAGTCCAGCAACCACAACCAACAACAATTGAGGAAGAAATGATGAACGGTCCACTAGCTCTTCCAGCGAGGACCAACATAGGAGCAAGAGATGCTCCTTCTACTCACACTCAAAGAAATGGCATTGTGCCACCTGCTGTCCAGAACAACAATTTTGAGATCAAGAGTAGTCTCATCGAGATGATACAAAGCAACAAGTTTCATGGATTGCCAATGGAGGACTGTTGGATCATCTAGATGAGTTTGATAGGCTCTCTAGCCTAACCAAGATAAATGGATCAGAAGAGCAATGAGACGTTCAGCGAAGCTTGGGAACGTTTAAAGGGATACACTACCAGATGTCCTCATCATGGTTTCAGCAATGCTTCATTGTTAAGTACACTATACCGAGGAGTGGTCCCAAAGATACGGATGTTTCTCGACACCGCAAGCAATGGAAACTTCCTCAACAAGGATGTCGACGAAGGTTGAGATCTAGTGGAGAACTTGGCTCAATCTAATGGGCATTACAATGAGGAGTACGATCGCACTGTGCAATCTAATGGAGAGGAAGACGCCAAGTATAAGAGGGACATGAAAGCCCTAAATGACAAGTTGGATAAGCTATTAAGCCAGCATCAACATGTCCATGCCATCTCCGAGGAAGAGCAGTTTCTGCAACAAGATGGGGAGAATGCTCAACTTGAGGATGTGAACTACATCACCAACCAAGGCTGTTACAACAAGGGGTACAACAATTACAAACCCAACCCAAACCTGTCCTACCGTAACCCTAATGTTGCTAATCCTCAAGATCAAGTGTACCCATCAGGAGTCCAAGGGAACCAAGGTCAGCAAAAGCCTTTTGTTTAATACAATCAAGGCTATGCCCCTAAGCAGCAATACTCTGGCAACTATCAACCAACTGCACCACCTGGATTCCAACCACAGCAAGGCCCGCAGAACCAATATCAAGAAGCTGATCTACACGGACTGATTCAACAAATGATACAGAGTCAAGCATTGACTGCAATGGACAATGCCAAACATTTTGCCAAGATGAGCAACAAGATCGATTATGGATACAACGATTTGATTGCTAAGTATGACTCTCTCAACACCACTGAGATACCTCGAGGGCCACCACAACAACCAACCACCTCCAAAGATCAACCAGCTTCTAGGTAAAGCTGTTCAGAACCCAAAGGATTATGCCACTGCTCAAGCCATTTTCCTTGATGATGATTATGAGGACTACCTCCATGAGGCCAAGTACTACATATACGAGTATGAACCCAAGATTTCACCTGAGGTTAGTGATAGAGTTGATGATCGAGCACTAGTTCGAGAATCACAATCTGAAGAACTACCCGGGCTGAACCTGATGGCTCACCCGATGATGGTGATCGGATGGTACATCGTGTAGATGTTCAGATGACAGAATTGCTTGAAAGAGCAGAAGGGAAATTAGAGGAAAGGTTCAATGCTGCTCTTGACATCCAATTAGAAGTGCTCGCAGAACGTATGACCAAGCGAAAGGCTCCACATCCTAAGCTCTTGCCACCACACGAACTTCGAGAGGAAATCATTAAGGAGACAGCTCAGCTGGAGATTGAGGTTAAGGAAGCTATCAAGGAGATTGGGTATGAAATTCTCAAGAGTGGAGTGTGCTTAGACCCTGAGATGCGAATCGAGGAGAAATTGGAGGATCCTGGCTCTTTTACTTTGCCATGCTCGATAGGACATCGGATTTTCAAAAATTGCCTGTGCGATCTGGGAGTTTCAGTCAGCATCACACCGCTACCAGTTGCTAACAAGATGGGGTTCGGTAGTTTTAAACCGAGTAGGCTGTATTTGGTTATAGCTGATAGCGGCATGATCCAATTGGGATCCTGGAAAATTTGCCTCTCAGGATTGGAAGGGTGGAAGTCCCTACTGATTTTATGATCATTGATATGGATAAGGAACCAGATGATCCACTGATTCTAGGGAGACCATTCTTGGCAACGGTAGTTGCAGTTATTGAGGTTAAACAAGGCAAGATCAGGATTGAGCATGGGGAGCATTTCAAGATGGAGTTTGATGTCAAGAAAGGAATTAAAAGGCCAACCATTGATGGTCAAGCCTTTTACACTAAGACAAAATAGACAAAATTCAAGCATCTTGAATAAGTCAACACTACATTTGCTGTGGAACCTGGACAATACTTAGGAGATCCATTGAATCAACTTGCTGCTGAGGAAGAGGATCGAGATTCAAAGGAGGAGAGCCGTGAACAAGAGGAGAAGAGTCGTGACCAATAGGAGGAGAGCCGTGACCAAGAGGAGGAGCAGAGGGAACGCACACGCCAACCTTCGCGGAGGCTAAGCAGAAGGAGGTGGAAACTCCGGCGAAGCTCTTCAAGGTCCTCCGCAAGATGAGTTTCGTTGGTGCCCGCTATCCCCACCGAGAAACGATGAAGCAATTGGGCATCGCTAGAGATGTTAAGTTCCTGTTTGACATGTGCCACCTGGGTACGATGATGCGAGCCAACCTCGAGGCTTATGAGGAGGAGACGATACACTTTCTATCCACCTTGCGGTTATACTTCTTTGAGGACCACCCGACCCTACTACCCGATGGGGGGGATCGGGTTCATCACCTTCTCCGTGCGCAACAAGGAGTACCGGCTAACATTCAAAGACATGGAGAAGCTGTACGGTTTCAAGGCTGGAAGTGGAGAGAACATGGAGTTGAGAAAAGAGGAGATGAAGTCCCTATGGCTGACAATAGGAGAAAAGTTCCCTTACAAGTCCACAAGCTTCAAGTTTGCTCAAATAAGGAGCCCTGTTTTGAG
The DNA here is from genome assembly GCF_000633955.1 of Camelina sativa. Classification (NCBI taxonomy): domain Eukaryota; kingdom Viridiplantae; phylum Streptophyta; class Magnoliopsida; order Brassicales; family Brassicaceae; genus Camelina; species Camelina sativa. The sequence goes on from NW_010921758.1 coordinate 42,407, forward strand.
GTATTTTCACAAGTCCATCGCCTGCACTCTTTATGCTAGAAAGGAGACTGGGAATGTGAATGATCACGATCTCCAGCTGCTAGATGTTTCTTTGTGTGGAGTCTTAGACAATGCTAAGGATGGTACACCGCTAGTCGGAGATATTGCAGACACTGGTATGGTATTTGTGCTGCTTGATCAATTCCTTTACCTCAAGTCATGGGCTATGAAAACTGAGAGGAGGGATGGAGCTGCAGAGATCTCCATTGGAGAATTGGTTACACCAATCTTGGTAGCTTGCGATGTGCCCCTTCAAGTTTGTCCATCCAACCGCCGGACCTGCCCAAATGATCCTCCCCAACTTCGTGTGCACCAAAATCCGGCTAGGGGATAACATAGACTTCACACCACCTTTGGAGGAGCTGTACAATCCGGAGGAGAAATCCGAAGCTGAGGGAGAGCAAGCAGAGCAGGGACATGGAGACAACTCAGATGAGTATGATTTTGAGGAGTATGTGTGCTCTCAAAAGAACCTGTTGGGGTGAGGGAAGCTCACAAGAGGATCGGCTGGCTGAAAAGGATGAACAAGTTCCTAGCCAAGAAGGTAAAGGACCTCACCGGCTCAGTGAAGATGATGGGAGGTCAGATCAAGGAGCTACAAGAAAAGGCAAGCTGTGCCTCAGCTCCTACCTCGGCATACACACCAACTTGGATGGGGAGGAGCGGACCATTAGGAGGAATGCGAGGATTAGCACCTCCAGAACCTCATAGAGCATCATCCTACGAGCCCCAAGCAGAGGAGGGTGTCACGAGACCTGAAAGATCGCGGAGAAGCCACTCAGACGCCTATCCAATGCCCGACACGATGGGTTACACGATGCCTTATCCGATGCACCCATCGAGAACCCATTCGGGCGAGTACTCGGAGCCTTTTCCTCCGCCTTACCAAATGCCGTATTAGATGCCCTACTCGATGCACCCTGTAAGAGGCTATACAGGTGATCATTCCGGACCTCTCCCACCATATTGGTCGTACTACCCGATGCCCTACCAGATGACCTACGCGAGCACTTACCCGATCAACCCCTCGGATGCTGGTCCGAGCAAGTCGTCCGTGCATATCAGGGAGCTCTCTGACGAGCAAATACCAGTACCTGTTGAAGCCGGTGGCGACCGTGGCTATACGTTGGCGAGTATGGAGGCTGCTACAACCTCCTTCTTCACCAACCCATCAGGTACCACATTCATCCACCTTTGTAAATAACATTGCATTTAGTTTTATTTCATCTTGTGTGATTCTTGGACTCCTTTTCAGACTTTTATTTACACAGCGACTGTGTAATTTATGTTTGGGGGAGGGTCCTAGGATGTATATAACATTGTGTTTTATTTACTTATTTCAAATATTTGCATGCTAGTTTTATTCATTTGAGTTTGCATCTATTTGCATAAAAAAACCCTATAAATTTGAATTTTTTTTAAAAAAAAATAATAAAAAAGAGTGTTCATGTAGTTGCATTTTCATATTAGGATTGAGTCTAGATTGCTTCATATAGGATTGTTGCATATGCATTTTAGGGGACAATAATTAAAACCACCTTGTTTAATGCCAAACCTTAGGTTGAAGCTATAACCCTTAATCACAGTTCATTGTTGCTAGATCAATCTTTGGAAAAAAATGAAAAATCTTTGTTTAGAACCTTGCATCTTTTGAAATCTTCCTCCACTTGCTTGAACATTGAATCAACTCTATATTATTGGAATTAACCTGAACTTAAATTGTCTTGCTTATGGAATTTGAATACTTGCTCATGGTAACTCTAAACTCTGGTTAGCACTCCTTTTTTACCAACCTTTTTGTTTAACCCGATTTGTTTTTCTCTACCCTTGAACCCAAACCATTATTTCAAACCTTGCTATGAATTGTTGAGTGAGGCCTTTTTCATTGTTCTATAGGTTGTGAAACCTTGAGAGTATTGAGAACGACAAAAAACTGCCTCTTGATTTAGCTAAGTTAGAATTTGAACTAGCTAATAGAATCGGTTTTGAAAGATAGGTGGTTAGCATGTTTATTTGGGTTGGGTTAAGGAATAAAAGAAAAGAAGAAAAAAAAAGTCTCTAAGGTTAGAATCAAGTAGCTCTAAGTCTCTTAGTAAAAAAAAAAAAAAAAAACATCTTGCTAGTCTCCTAGAAAAAGAAGAAAAAATATATATATATATATACATATTAGGAATTTAGCAAAGAAAGAAAAAAAAAAAAAGAGAGCTAGATGTTTAAAGTTAAAACCTTTTGAGCTTAAAATCAAGGTTGTCAGTAGTTTAATTCAAGGGGGTTTAAATAAATAAATAAAAAGTGAATGAGAAAAGGGTAGATTATCAAGTGTTAAGCTTTGTATGCCCAAATTGTTCTCAATCTTAGATAGTTTTCACAACTGTCTAGCATTCCTTCTTTTGAGAGAAAACCACCTAAAGAATTTGTTTGAAACCACCTTACCAAAAAGCCTTACTCTTGAAACCGATTGAGCTTGATTCACCTTCCATTAACAAGAATTCGCCAAACACTTTAATGAATGTGAAAGAGATGTTCTTTGGAATTGCAAGTCTTTACTTTTAGTTGGAGGTTGAACTAGTTGGAGGTTGAACTAGATTGATCTTAGCACCATGAAACTATCTTTAAGGACTATAGCTTGAATCCTTCACTTAGCTCAAAAGGTTATGAGTCCCATATTAGAACTGCACGCTCCTACTTCCTTGCTAGAGGACTAGCAAGATTTAAGTTTGGGGGTCTAATAACTCTTTAATTTACATGTTTTTAGCATCCCTTTTTGTCCATATTTTGCATTGTTTTTACCCTAACCTTAGCATTTTTAGGTCATTTACAGTAGGAATCCACATTTAGGCCATTTAGGGTGTTGCATTCTTGCATTTTGGATGAAAACAGGTGCTTAAGAGCCAAAAATGAGGAGAAACAAGGTCGAACCCGAGCATGTACCCAAAGGTGCTATGGAGCAGGAAGAACAGTCCGGACGCCAACCCGATCGAAGAGGATCTAAGAACAGAAAGAACAATCCGAGGGCCTACCTGAAGAGCAACTCAAGCACATCCTCGTGCACCCCATCGTGCAGGCCCTCGGGCAGGACTGGGAAGCTAGGGTTAATGGGTTTCCATATATAACCCCCCCTCTTCTTTCTCTCGCCCTAGCATGCCGCAGACCCTCAGAACAGAGAGCGAGAGCTTCTGGGAGAGAACTGAGCAACTCAAAACTCTTTCAACACTTTTGTTAGGATTTTATTTTCATTTCTTTTGCATTTTCGATTCTATTCTCTTCTACTCTACTCTATTTTGAATACAATGCAATTTTCTTTTATCTATACTTTTATGTTTTCTGCAATGAGATCTGAGTAGTGTAGTAAGGTTTCTAGGGATGGGATAGACAATTTTGTGTTCTTGATCGGTTAGGATGTCTTAGATTTTATATTTATGTTTTATAAATTCCCTTCTAGATTGGTGTTATTAATGCTATCAACAGACCGAGAGGTTGAGATTAGATCTAACGTGTTTTACCACCGAGAGGTGTAGATGAAATGCTTGAATCATTCAATGCTAGAGATTTACTCACTTAGCCTAAGAGATTAGATGAGTAAGGGGTTCATTGACAATAATGGATTGGTTTGTATTGCCTGCTTGGTCATGTTTCTCCAACGAGAGTTGGGTAGGGAAGTGATTAAGGTTGATTGTTTCTATCACGAGAGTGTTTTAACAAGATTTTAGAGATTCATTGTCTAGGGAATATCTGCTTGAAGCATGTAGGATATCCGTACTAGTTAGGAACACTTAGGAGTCGAGTACCCCATCCTTAGGAGCTTTCGTATTTAGATTGTTTACATTTTAATTCATCACTCGATCACTTACCCGAACAGGTACACGATCACCTGCTTCGAGTATACATTCGAGCTGTTCTTGTTCATCTTGTTTACTCGATCACCTCACCCGATCATGTACTCGAATGCTTGCATCGATTGTTTAGGTCGTGTGGTTCTTGTCCTTTTGCTTTCTTTTTGTTTATTTTAGGATTGTTAGATCAACCCCAACTATTGCTTGGCTTGACTTGCTTGTTTCAGATTGCATCCTATCTGCTAGCATAACAACCATTTGGATTGATAACCCTTTGTACTACAACTGCATAGGGAATTGATACCCTGGGTGAAAATCCTGTTATCAGATTCTCATATTTCTTTTTTAGACTTTTATTTACACAAGGAACTGTGTAATTTAAGTTTCGGGGAGGGTCTGAGAATGTATTTAACATTGTATTTTATTTTCTTATTTTCTTATTTCAAATTTTTTCATACTAATTTTATTTATTTGCGTATGCATCTATTTGCATAAAAACCCAAAAAAATTGAAAAGTTTTATTTAAAATAAAAATAAAACGAGTGTTCATGTAGTTGCATTTACATATTAGGATTGAGTCTACATTGCTTCATATAGGATTGATGCATATGCATTTTAGGGTACAATGATTAAAACTACCTTAGTTAAAATCCAACTTTAGGATTGAAGTTATAGCCCTTAATCACAGTTCATTGTTGCTAGATCAATCTTTGAAATAAATGAAAAATCTTTGTTTTATAACCTTGTGTCTTTTGAAAGCTTCTTCCGCTTGTGTGAAATTTGCTTGATCATTGCATCATCTATATATTATTGGAATTAACCTACTCTGAAATTATCTTGCTTACGGAATTTGAATGCTTGCTCATGATAACTTTAAACTGGGGTTAACACTCCAATTTTGCCAATCTTTTCGTTTAACCCGAACTGTTTTCCCTACCCTTGAACCCAAACCTTTCTTTCAAGCCTTTTGCGGTTTGTTGAGTGCGGCCTTTTCATTGTGCTATAGGTTGTGAAACCTTGAGAGTATTGAGAATGACAAAGAACTGACTCTTGTTTTAGCTAAGTTTAGAATCATTTGGACTAGCTAATTGAATCGGTTTTGAAAGATAGGTGGCTAGCATGTTTATTTGGGGTTGGGTTCAGGAATAAAATAGAAACTAAAGAAGAGAGTCCCTAAGGTTGAGTTTAATTAGCTCTAAGTCTCTAAGTAAAAAAAAGAGAGAAAGATCTTGCTATAGTGTCCTAGACAAGAAAAGAGAAAACAAAAAACCTTAGGGATTATAAAAAAGTAAAGAGTATAAATCAAGGTTGTGGGCAGTTTTACTCTAGGGTGTTTGATAAAAAAAAAACTGAATGACAAAAGGGTAGATTATCAAGAGTTAAGCTTTGTATGCCCAAATTGTTCTCAATCTTAGATAGTTTTCACAACTGTCTAGCATTCCTTCTTTTGAGAGTAAGCCACCCAAAGATAATGCTTGAAACCTACTTACCAAAAAAGCATTATCCTTGAAACCGATTGAGCTTGATTTACTTCCCATTTTCAAGAATTCGCCAAACACTTTAATGAATATGAAAGAGATGTTCTTTGGAATTGCAAGTCCTTACTGATAGTTGGAGGATGAACTAGATCGATGCATGGCAATAAGCAAGGAAAAATATTTGTAAGTATGTTGATTGATCTTAGCACCGTTANTAAATGAAAAATCTTTGTTTTATAACCTTGTGTCTTTTGAAAGCTTCTTCCGCTTGTGTGAAATTTGCTTGATCATTGCATCATCTATATATTATTGGAATTAACCTACTCTGAAATTATCTTGCTTACGGAATTTGAATGCTTGCTCATGATAACTTTAAACTGGGGTTAACACTCCAATTTTGCCAATCTTTTCGTTTAACCCGAACTGTTTTCCCTACCCTTGAACCCAAACCTTTCTTTCAAGCCTTTTGCGGTTTGTTGAGTGCGGCCTTTTCATTGTGCTATAGGTTGTGAAACCTTGAGAGTATTGAGAATGACAAAGAACTGACTCTTGTTTTAGCTAAGTTTAGAATCATTTGGACTAGCTAATTGAATCGGTTTTGAAAGATAGGTGGCTAGCATGTTTATTTGGGGTTGGGTTCAGGAATAAAATAGAAACTAAAGAAGAGAGTCCCTAAGGTTGAGTTTAATTAGCTCTAAGTCTCTAAGTAAAAAAAAGAGAGAAAGATCTTGCTATAGTGTCCTAGACAAGAAAAGAGAAAACAAAAAACCTTAGGGATTATAAAAAAGTAAAGAGTATAAATCAAGGTTGTGGGCAGTTTTACTCTAGGGTGTTTGATAAAAAAAAAACTGAATGACAAAAGGGTAGATTATCAAGAGTTAAGCTTTGTATGCCCAAATTGTTCTCAATCTTAGATAGTTTTCACAACTGTCTAGCATTCCTTCTTTTGAGAGTAAGCCACCCAAAGATAATGCTTGAAACCTACTTACCAAAAAAGCATTATCCTTGAAACCGATTGAGCTTGATTTACTTCCCATTTTCAAGAATTCGCCAAACACTTTAATGAATATGAAAGAGATGTTCTTTGGAATTGCAAGTCCTTACTGATAGTTGGAGGATGAACTAGATCGATGCATGGCAATAAGCAAGGAAAAATATTTGTAAGTATGTTGATTGATCTTAGCACCGTTAAACTATCTTTAGGGACTATAGCTTGAATCCTTCGCTTAGCACAAAAAGGTTATGAGTCCCCATTTTTTAAACCTCATCCTCCTACTTCCTTGCTAGAGGACTAGCAAGATTTAAGTTTGGGGGTGTGATAACTCTCTAATTTACATGTTTTAGACACCCTTTTTTGTCCATATTTTGCATTATATATACCCTGACCTTAGCATTTTTAGGTCATTTACTGTAGAATTTTGCATTTAGGCCATTTTAGGGTTCTGCATTATTGCATTTGTGCATTTTGGATAAAAACAGGTGCTTTAAAGCCTAAAATGGGGCAAAGCGAGGTCAAACCCGAGCATATACCCATAGAAGCAACTGCGCAAGAAGAACAGTCTGAACCTCAACACGATCAAAGAGGATCTAAGAGCAGGAAGAACAACCCAAAGACCTACCCGAAGAACTACCCGACTAAACCCTCGTGCACCACACCAAGCAGACCCTCGGGCAGGACTCAGCAGCTAGGTTAAAAGGGTTTCCATATATAAATCCCCCTATTTTTCCTTTGCCCTAGCATACCGCAGACACTCAAAGTAGAGAGCAAGAGCTTCTGAGAGAGATTTGGAGCGATTCAAACACTTTTTCCACTTTGTTAGGATTCGATTTCGTGTCATTTGCTATTCTTTTTAGTTTCAATATTGTACTTCATTACTTTTATCTATTTTCAATACAATGCAATCTTCATTCATTTATGTTTTTATGCTTTCTACCATGAGATCTAAGTAGTGAAAAAAAGTTTCTAGGGATGGGATAGACAAATATGTGTTCTTGATCGGTTAGGATGTCTTAGCTTGAATGTTTATTTTATATAAATTTCCTTCTAGATTGATGTTCTTAATGTTATTTTCAGACCGAGAGGTTTAGACTAGATCTAGGGTATTTTGCCATCGAGAGATGTTGTTGAAATGCTTGAATCAATCAATGCTAGAGATTTACTCACTTAGATGTGTATGGAGTTTATTGACAATAATGAATTGGTTTGTAATGCCTGCTTGATCATGTTTCTCCAACGAGAGTTGGGTAGGGGAGTGACCAAGGTTGATTGTTTCTATCACGAGAGTGTTTTAGCAAGGTTTAAGAGATTCATTGTCTAGGGAATATTTGCTTGAGGCATGTAGGACATCCAAAATTGGCCAAGAGCACTTAGGAGTCGATTACCCCATCCTTAGGAGCTTTCGCATCTTCATTGCTAGCTTTTTATTCATAACTCGACCCCTTACCCGAACTGGTACGTACTCGATCACCAGCTTTGTGTATACCTTCGAGCTGTTCATACTTGTCTTCTTGATCCAATCATCCCACCCGATCTTGTACCCGAATGCTTGCATCAAGTACTTAGGTCGTGTGGTTCTTGTTCTTTTTCTTATTTTGGTTCACCTTAGGTTGATAGATAAAACCCCCATTATTGCTTGGCTTGACTTACACTGTTCTGATCATATGTTATCTGCTCGCATAACAACCATTTGGATTGATAACACTTTGTACTACAACTGCATAGGGAATTGATACCCTGGGTGAAAATCCTGTTATCATTCATCAACCTCATAAACGCTGTTGGTGCGTTAGTCAACTCAAACGGCATCACCACAAACTCATAATGCCCATACCTCGTCCTGAATGCAGTATTCCTCACATCTGCCTCATCTATCAGAATATGATGATAACCCAACGCCAGATCTATCTTGGAGAACCAAGTAGCACCTCTAAGCTGATCCAACAACTCATCAATCCTGGGAAGAGGGTACTTGTTCTTCATAGTGACCCGGTTCAGACCCCTATAACCAATATACAAGCGGAAACTCCCATCCTTCTTCTTAACAAATAGCATCGGTGCTCCCCACGGTGATACACTAGGACGAATGAATCCTTTGTTCAAATAGATCCTCCAACTGCTTCTTCAGCTCTGCCATCTCTGCTGGAGCCATCCTGTAGGGAGCCTTGGATAACGGTGTCATCCCCGGTTCTAGTTCAATCGTGAAAGGATTAGAACGAGATAGTGGTAACCCCTGCAATGATTGGAACACATCCTAAAACTCCTCAACAACCTGAATCTTGTTAACCGTAGACTGCCCCACTGACTCAGGCATCAATATATTAACCATATAAGACTCTTGGCCCTTCTCGATCATCTTTCCAGCCTGCATGGCCGAGATCATGAGACTCCCCGAAGTCGGTCTAACTCTCTCAAAAACAAACTTCCCTCCAGGATGCTCAAACTCCACTCTACCCTGATGACAATCAAGATGAACCATATGACGATGCAACCAATCCATCCCCAGGATAACATCATACAGCTCCACTGGGCTGATAGCAAATCTGCTGGCCACGACTCCCCTGCGATCTGAATATCAACTCGCCTCGCCCCTCCAATGACTCTCAAAAACTTGCCTCCCGCAACTCTGACAACTGCCACTCGCTCTCCGGGATCTCCTCTGATATCAACACTCTCTGCACACTCCAGAATAATGAAGCTATGAGTTGCTCCAGAATCAAACATAATGTGGGACCTAAACCCGCCCACCAACAAGGTCCCTACACAAACCTCATGCGTTGAGAACGTAACACTTTATCAAAGACAAAATATAAAATCTGAACCTACTTAAATTCACAAAGACAAGGTACAAGAAATTATACTTGTGATCGCCCCGGCACTGTGAAACTTAACTTTTTGTGGTGTGATGATGAATGAATGATGGTAGAGATGATGAATGAACAGACTTACATAGGCTAAGATGATAAGATGCAGTGCAAGGTGTTTCAATACCCTCATGATGTTGCAGCATAAAGGATGTCAATCCATAAAGAGTGTGATATGTAAGCAGTCAAGTTGTGATCATTGCATTCAAGTTAAGCCAAATATCAAGTTGATTTGTTTCTAAAGACCTAATGACAGAAATGTAAATTCAGAAGATTAAAGCAACTTAAGACAGTACTAATGCATAATTAAACAGTAGATCAAGTGCAATAAACTATGCTAATCAATAGAAAACTACTAACAAATGCAACTAAGAGCAAAATGAAATGAAACAGAATATAAAGAAGGAAGTAAACTGGCGCTCGAGTAGCACTCGGTCGAGTGCATGGTCGAGTGGGGTGGTCGAGTGGACTTCCGGATGAAGAATAGAGACAAAACAACAATCAAAATAGATCAAAATGAAAGTATATCAAACAGCAAGCAAATAACAATACTCAAAGAGGAGAATTAATAAACAAAGAAAGGTCCTAAGGATGGATTCATGGGCTGGGCTCAAGCTATGGTTATTTAAACTGATCAACAAACCTCAATCAACAATGAGCTATCTCTAGACAATGATTTTCTAATACTTGTTAATCCATTCTCATGACAATAACAATCAAGCTTAGATACTCTTAGACCTAGTTCTCACTAGCTATTACATGTAAAATCAGACATTAAACAACCAAATCATAAATGTTAAAAATAACTTTAAACATCTAATCTCTTAGCATGCTTCATGATAATATCTAGCATTAGCCTTATCTAGCAACTGAAACATTGATGTGATGCTAAGAAGCTTAAGATCTATCCTTACCCTCTCATTATAAGAATAACATAGAGCATATCTAATCTAGAAGAGATGTATAACAATAAAGCTTGATCAATCTAAACACCCATAACCTTTACCCAGCCTAATCCATCCTTAAGATGTCTACACTACTAAGAATCACAAAACATGATGAACAAAATCATAAACCAAGAAATCAATGAAACTTGCATGATTAGAAAGATAAGATGGAAGATCTACAACTTTGTTCAAAGAAATAAACTTCGATTCTCAATACCCAGAAAGTTACAGAAGCAACAAAGTATGAGAATCTAAGGAAAAAGCTTAAAAGTGGCTAATGATGTAAACACAAAAGCTAAAATCCCAAAAGGGTAAAAACTAGGTTTTTGTAATATTTTTCCTCTATAAAGTGGCTTCTTTGCGGCCATAGAGTACAATAGGTTTATATAGGAAGGAAGGGAAACCCTAAAATGGCTAGAACACAAAATAGGAAGGCGGCTCGGTCAACTCGACCATGTGCTCGGTCTAGTGCATTGTCGAGTTACCTCTTCTTCTACTTCTTCCAACGGTCGAGTCCCTCTCAGCCCACGGTCGAGTGACTTCGGGTGTGGTGATATCTCTTCAGTAAAACAGGTATAACTCATGCGATACACATTAAATTGACCTCCGACCACCGGCATTGGAAAGTTAGATCGATTTTCTACAACTTTCATGAAGGATTCTGAAGCTGAATCTCAATGAAACGTATTCATTAGAATCAATCTTTGAGGAGCTCGTTATGAATCCGACAGAGTTCTCGACCTTGTGTCTGGTCGAGTGGCATGGTGGAGTGCTTCCCTTACTATCTTGATGCTTCTAGTCCTCTTGTTTAGTTCCATAAATAGCCCCAAATATTTCCTTAGCCTTTTAAAGCTCCATAACACCTAATAATACTCCAAATGCACAAATGTATGCAATGCATGCTTCTAAATATTCTAAGTGCAAATTTGGACAGAAATGGCTATAAAACATAAGGAATTACTACTAAATAATGCAAAAGAGAAGGATAAACTATGCTTAGACATGGTAAAATATATGTACATCACAAGTCTCCGCAGTCGTGTACACCCGTGGCATCTGCTCAATCCGTGCCACCTGTTGCACCCTCGGCTGTAATACATGCTGCACCGTTGCCAATACCATCGGCTCCAACTTGGGACACCTGGGCTTGATGTGCCTCGGCTCCCAGCAATGATAACATACACGAACCGCTAGCGTCAGAGCACTCCTCTAGGGACAGCTAGCCACCTTGTGATCCATTCTCCCACACCCAAAGCACCCCGCACCACTTGGCCTCTACATAGCCTCACACTTCCTCTTGGTTCCCTGATGTTGAGCCTTCCTAGGCTGAACTACTGGAATAACCGTCCCTGACTTTGCCCGGATATCCTCATCAATCTCTACTGTAGATTCAACCAGCTCTGCACGTGTAGCATAGCTCCACCCTCTACAGTGAACCCTCAAAACATCACGAAGGGCCCTCATAAACCTCCTGATCTGAACCTCCTCATACTCTATCGCCCGACTCCCATACGTAATAAGTCGACTGAACTCCAAGTCCAGCTCCCGAACTGACCAAGTCGCCTGAGATAATTGACGGATCTGAACCTCCAACCGGTCTAATGCCTCCCTAGGAAAATACTTGCGGTTGAACTCCTTGACGAAGTCAACCCAAGACATCTCCCTCTGCACTCTCCTAGCAGCCACTGCTCTCCACCAAAACTGAGCATCACCAATCAAGTTGTGGACCGCTATGTCCACCCAAAACTCATCAGGACATCTGAGAGACTAGAATTTACGTTTCACTCTCGTCCTCCACGCGCAACAGTGGGATCTGTACCACCCGAAAACTGCATGTAGTTCATTTCCCTCAGCATACTGACATAACGAGAATGAACTCCTACATCCGCAGCCAGTGGCCGCTGCACCCCCGCCGCCAGTGGTGGTACTACATGTGCTTGAGCTGGTACCACCCGCGGTATCCTCTCCAACAGCTGTGTCAACAAACCCGCAAGATCAACACCTCCTCCAGGGGCTCCACCTGTTGGGACTACCGCACCCGGAACCCTAGCATCACCGGCCAAGCCGGCACTGACACCGCTGAAACAAGTTTTTTTTTGTGGTGTGAATGATGATGTATGCAATGGTGAGATATGAATGGAATGATGGATGGGTGTTTCAATTCCCCTTATGCTATTGCAGTACAAGAGGTATCAATCCTAAATGAGTGTTTGTGAACAATTAAGATATGCATATGAATCTAAGTTAAGACAAATGTAAAGATTGTTTGTCACTAACAATCCTAGGAAGAAAATGTAAAATGCAGAAAATAAACTACAAGAACTAACAACTAGATGCAAATGAAACTGAATGATTGAAACAGTGATAAAGCAAGAACAGAAACAGAGACTACTACTAATGAACTAATGCAAGATAATTAATGAACTGAAAACTAAATGTATGCAACTGGAATGAAACAGGAATGAAACAAGACAAACACAAATCATAGACACAGAGTTCTGGGGATGAACTCGAGCAGCACTCGACCGAGTGTAGGTCGAGTGGGTGGTCGAGCTAGACTAGACGCAGAAACAGAGCAATGCAATAAAAACAGAGTAATGCTAAATCCAATCAAACAACAAGCAAGCAACAGGATTAAGACTAAGATTTCAATAAACAAAGAAGGTCCTGAGGATGGATTCATGGGATGGACTAATCATTGTGGTTATCTAACTTGGTCAACAAATCTCAAGCAAACTTTGAGCTAACCTCTAGACATATTAATCTAAGACAAGTTTCTCCCACTCTCATGGTCAAGAAACAATCAAACCTATGCAATTCTAGACTTGTTCTCACACAGTAAAGAATCTACACAAGCAGGCATTAAGCAATACATCTCAAACCAAACAAGACCTCTAATCTCTTAGCAAGCCTAATGGTAAGCTCTAGATCTAGCCTTATCTATGCTTCCTAAACATTGGTGTGATGCTAAGAAGCTTGAAATCAGACTCTACCCTCTCAGATATAGAATCAGCATTAAGATCATCTACCCTAGAAGAGATCTACAACAATCAAGCTTGACCAAGTCACACAAACCACAAGATCAATCCATCCTAACCCATCCTCAAGATCCTAAGGAAACTACTCACAACAATACATGGTGATCAAAGTCAAAAACCCAGAAAATATTGAAACTTGCATTATTAGAAAGATTAAACAAAGATCTTCAATATTGATGAAAGGATGAAACTCAAATTCTCAATATCTTGAAAGTTATAGAACCAACAAAATATAAGAATCTAGTCTTCTTTTTTAAGGAAGTACAAGATCTTAAAAATAAAAATGCAAAAGGAATAAAACTAAAAAAGGTAAAAACTAGGTTTAGGGAATATCTAAAAAGTTGCACACTTTGGTGGCTGCAGGTACAAGGCCTTATATAGGTGAGGAGGTGGAAGCCCTAAAAATAGAAAAAGTCAAAGTAGTCAACGGCTCGGTCAACTCGACCAGTGCTCGGTCGAGTCCATGGTCGAGCTGGCTTCTCTCGTGCACACTCCACTCGGTCGAGTCCATCTACCCACTCGGTCGAGTGCTTGGTCGAGTTGGACTCTGGACCTTGGTTCTTCAGCCTTAACTCTCTTGCTTTCCCTTCAAGATTGCTTCACTTCTCCTCAGGATTGTTTCCATGCTCCTTAAGCTCCAAAATCACCTGTTTATGCATGAAAAGATGCAAATGCAATGCAACTAAACTCTAATGCATGATTAGTCCTAAAGCTACACAATAATGATGAAAATGGCTAGCAAAAGATGCAAAAGATGTGAATAAACTAAGGGAAAACATGGTAAAATATATGAACATCAACACCCCCAAACTTAGTCTTTGCTTGCCCTCAAGCAAATAAACAAGACATAAGAAGGTAGATGAGGTTTGAAAGTGGGATCTCAGCTCCTAAAGCTTGCAAATAGACCATCTAGAATCAATGTCCAAGTTACTAATACTATGATGCAAGTTGAATGAGCTGGAATTAAAAATTTTAGACAAGCATTTCACAACCTTTACTGATTTAAGCCTTAGATATCCACATGCATTCAAATCAACCAATTCCTTTAACATTCATTAATCAAGAACATGAATCAATTCTATGCAATGCTTAAACTCATTTGGCTTGGTAATAAAGGGTTTTGAGACAATGATGGTCTCTTTTTTTTTTTAGAGTGGGGCTTGTCAATATCAAGGTTCTCTCATAAAAATGGATTGAGCTTTAGAAGAATGCTAAAGGTAAGAACACCTAGACACATACAAGAATAAAGCCTTGTCTACCCAAAGGTACCCAAAGTGTTTATCCTATCAATCTAAACCCAAATGATCCTAGTGCTACCCTTTAACTTCTTCTTTTCTCTTTCACCCTTTTCTCTTTTGGTTTTAAAGTCTTAGGAGAGGTTTCTTAATTGATCTTTCTAGTGGAATGGGAATTTTTTTTTTTTTCTTATTGCTATGGTTCTCTTTTCTTCTTATTCTTAAGACATATAAGCTTTTTGCTAAACTTCACTTTGCTTTCTTTTCTTTTCTTTAACTAGAACCATCTTAGATAACCTTATTCTTCCCATTCTTTCACTAGACTTTAAATTTACTTAAACACATTCCCCTCCTAAAGACTCTAACCTTTTCTTTCTCTTTTTCCTCTTTTCTTCTCATAACAGCCAAGTCCCAAACCCAACAAGTGAACCACCTAGTCCTATCTAGTTTGAAAAATGCAAACTAGAACTACACAAGGTTTTACTCTTGTCAGTTCAAACCTAACACTTTCTACCAAGCTCAATCCCAAAAATAGGCCTCACACACACAAGAATAAACATGGCTTGAAAGAAGGTTTGGTTAGGGGTAGGGAAACTGATTTAAAAGTGAAATCAGCTACTTGGATCAACAAGAGTGGCAAAAGGAGAAAGATGATCCAAATAAGTATATGGTATCCATGAGTTTAAAGCAATGCATACATTGATAATTAACAGTCAATATTAGGTTCTTATAGATAGGAAATGGCATCAAATCACAACATGCTTCAATTTAGACCAAATGCAATTCAGGAATTCAAGGCTTGGTTCAATCTTATGCTTCTAACCACTCAACTAGCATCAAAGTACTATTAACTTGGGCATTGATCCTAGTCTAGTGAATTAAGCAAGCTAACAAGGAAAAACTCATCATAGATCCCTAATGCAAACAGTCCTATATGATAAACAAAATACTTAAATATGCAATGCAAACTACATGAACACTCTTTTTTTATAAAGATTTTTGCAAAAAATTTTCAAATTTTTATGGTTTTCCTATGCCTTAGATGATTATGCAAGTGCTAACATGATTATGCTAAAAATTTGAAATAAGAAAACAAAACACAACATCAAATGCTATCTCAAACCCTCCCCCAAACTTAAATCACACAGTCCCTTGTGTGAAAGAAATTTGCTTGAGGATTCAAGACTTAAAACAAAACACAACATATGAAATGCTATGGTATATACAATGGTAAGGTGATAATGTTACCTCAAGGATTGGAGAAGAAGCTGTCCACATCCTCCTGCATACTATCAAAGGTGTAGCTGGGATCCTGCTGGTGACTGGAGGAAGGTGATTGGGGCAGCTCGACAATGCCAATCGACCGTGACTCGGTCGAGTGCATGTCCGAGTGGGGGGGTCGAGCTGGACCGCGAGTCTCCATATCTTGAGTCTGGTACTGCTGGTACTGATGGTATTGTGCTGGATCCATAAAGTATTGGGGTGGTATGGGGGGGTAACCTGGATAGCCTGGATAAGCAGCTGGAGGTGGGAAGCCAAATGGTGGTCTAGGCTGGAACTCGGTCGAGTGGCTCCAAGGTGCTCTAGTTGAACCACTCCTCCTCAAAGGGCTTGATGGAGTTGGTGAAGAGTTTCCACT
>NW_010921759.1:0-343 GCF_000633955.1 Camelina sativa
TTCATTATTGTATTGCATTAGTTCATTAGCATAGTTTCTATTTCTGTCCTTGGTTCATAACTATTGCAATCATTCTGTTCTATTTGTATTTAGCTCTTAGTTCTTGTAGTTTACTTTCTGCATTTTACTTTTTTATCTTAGGATTGGTAGTGACACTACAGGAAATAAAGGTATTCGTAGCGTCCAAAAACCGCTATCTAAAGCTACTATAGCGTTATTGTAAACGCTGTATCTCCGCCCGTTATAATAGGTCTGACACTTTACATAGCGTTTTCCTCTTTGGCTATGGTATCTTTTTAATACATAGCGGTTTTAAATATGCAATCGTTAAGTTTACAATAGC
>NW_010921759.1:3525-15305 GCF_000633955.1 Camelina sativa
CTACAATAACGTTTTAAGTTTACCGATGCTATAATAGAACCAATACTAAGCGCCACTCTGAAATAATTTTTCGCGCTCCGCCTACCATAGCGTTTACCTTTTGGAAAATGCTATCTATAGTTTCTCTATACTCAGTTATAGCGGAAAAATAAAAAACGCTATAATGTTATGCTATTAATACCATTAATTCCTGTAGTGTGACAAACAATCTTTACATTTGGCTTAACTTAGATTCATATACATATCTTAATTGTTCACAAACACTCATTTAGGATTGACACCTCTTATACTGCAACTGCATAAGGGGAATTGAAACACCTTACCATCCATCCATTCATATCTCATTGCATACATTCATCATCATTCATCACCCACACCAAAAAGATCTTGTTTCACTGTGCAAAAACTGAAATGAGTATACTCTGGATGCATTACCTCGACACAATTTAGCGTGAAAACTGTTTATCTTTAATCATTAGCGGCTTTGGCTTGAGGAGAATGAGCCTGGTCAGAGGGATTAATTTAGTTGAACACGGAATTTTGGTAATAACTAGATATTTATTTGTGCATGTGTTCTGTGCTTTGATGGTGCTGTTAGTAAGTAGTAACTAGATCAACTACAAGATCAAATGGAAAACATACTGTCCTTTATTCCAAAATAGTCTAAACCAAAAAGTAATGTTGATACTTACTACAGGGGGGAGACTTACGTCTATTTTTGCCCATAAATATGTTGAGTTGACCATGAATCTTGTACAGAAGAAATGTATTCACGTAGACCAACTTGAGATCAGTTTTTTCCTTGTTTGTTTGAATTAGTATTTTGTTGAGTAGTTATCACCTTAGCATTGCTATATTGAACCTTTAACAGAGGATGATTCAATTAGGTAAAAAAATTCAAGTGTACATGGGGAGATATTAGTCTATTTTATGAATAGATTGTCTGGTCAAGTCCCTCCAATTAATTGATAACTTTTCTTTATGAAGACATTAAAATATTGGAGGCGGAGGTGGAAGCCCTAGAGGAGCTTTCAAAACAGATATTTTTGGAAATATATGAGCTGCACCAAGCAAAGGTTAGCTTTCAGCTGCTTTGGTTTTTGATTCACTAAAGATTTTTCTACTCATTGACTTGGTGGTGACATCTTAGTACTTTGGCTGAATTTTCTATTCTTGAGATTAGTGCTTCTGAGTGCCTTCCTTGGTTCTGATATTTTAAAAGCATTTGCTCTGGCTTCACTCATTTGCAGGATGCTGCTGCTTATTCTAGAACTTGGAAGGGTCATGTGCAGAACTTACTTGGTTATGCATGTTCCATTTATTGTGTGTATAAAATGTTGACGGTAAGTTTCTTTATTCTTCTAATGATGATCTAGCTTTTAATTTTTAAGTTATACCCTATTCCTAGATCAATTGCAAAAGAATTTTAAAACTATTTTTAATGGATGTGAAAACAGCTCTTCTTGCTATCAATGCTGGTTTTGTTAGTAGATATTTGAGGCATATATAACTTCAACAAGTTGTCTAATTTTTCTTTGAGTTCTTTACTCTCCTTAAAAAGAGTGTGTCAGACACCGTATGGGTAACTTTTAGGTTTGAATGGTAATATTTTTAGAAGATTGAAAAGTAGATGAATAATGATGCTCCAGTTTCCTTTCGGTTGGAATAAGTCTTTTTATAGAAAAAATTTTTCGTTTCTAATCATCCCCTTTTGTAACTATGTAAGAACACCTCTTTTATAGTTAAAGAACATTCCTAGTTACAGAATATATTCATACGACCAAAATGTTTTATCCAACTTTTGAATGATTCCTCTTATTCCTCTTTAAGTTACCATTCAAAGCCTTAGGTTTTTGGGTAATCAGTTGATGAATAGATTTGGGAATTTTGTTCCTGTTTGTTTATCTAGTTCTCTCTCTCTGAAACCCTTTATCTTGTTCGGTTTGTACAGTTATTCTCAGGACATGTATGCGAGAAAAATTGTTCTCGATGTCCCTTATTAAAAGTCTTCACCCTAGTGCCATTCTTTAACTCTAGTTTCTCCATTTTTGTGCTCTATTTTTGCAGTCTCTACAAAGTGTCGTCTTCAAAGAGGTACCCACATGCACTAATTTGTTTTCATTCAATTATACACCATCACTTCTGTTCTCTAATGAATCATTATGTGCACCTCTGAGTACTTGAAATTGCTAATAATCAGCTTGTATACAGGCCGTTACAAAAGACCCTATCACGACGATGATCAGCATATTCTTGTGGTTGTTTGATATTGGAGTAGATGCTACACTGCTTTCACAGGTTTGCGTTACTTTTGCGTTGCTATCTCTGATAATGGAGTAGTGGACGGTTTTTCTTCTTTACAACAAATTGAAAGCCTAAAGCAACCTACTTTCTTTGATGATGCAAAGTTAGTTGGTTGAAGAGACAAGAGTGTTCTTATGTCCTAGTTGTAATCCTGACTATTTGTTATAAAATGTAAAATATATGCTGACTTCTCAAGTTCTCTGCGTCTTGTTTATTGGATTGTGCAACTTTTCTCTAATTCTGTTTCTGTCTTTCTTGTTTGCAGTATATTTCCCTTTTGTTTATTGGGATCCTGATTGTGATTTCTGTGAGGGGATTCTTGACGAACCTGATGAAGGTGAATTATGATTCTAGTTTTTCTTTATTTATTTATTTTTTTTTTTTTTTTTATAATTGTGTGCATGTTGACTGTCCTTCAATTATTTGGTAAGGATTTCTTATACAATCCTTGATGTAGTTTCACTCTTATTTCCGCACCATATAATCAAACTACTACTTCTTAGAGGTAATCATGTTCAAATAGAATTTTTCCACTTCTTAAGGTGGTGATAATTGTTAGTAGGTACTAGTCACATATTACTACTGTGATTGTAGTGGAAACATAACTATGGGCGTGCTGAAGTCTCTGATACGTGATTACGGTTAGAGAAGTGTCTTAAACTAGGTGCTGGCCCATGCAACGCGTGGGCTGTGGTGTAGTCAATTTTTTTTTTATTCTCGTCTTCCTCTTCTCTCTTTTGTATTATTTTATTTTAAGTAGGCATATATGGGCGTCACTTGTATATATATACTATATTTTTATACCATTTGTTTAGATGTACAATTGTGGGAGTTATATTTTATTTAATATTTTATTTTTAATGTGGACAATAGTTGTTGTTGTGTCTGAATTTAAATTATGTTTCAAGTATTGTTGTCCGAAGAATAACGAGGATGTTGTTTTTTGCTACTGAGGATCCAATCATTTCATTGACTGATATCCTTCCCAATACATTTATTGTATTTTATATTTTCTCATTAACTGCTTATGTAATATATGGTTTTGAGTTAAGGAAATGATGGAGCGAAGTATGGGTGTAAAACTTTAAGTAATATAATTTCATATGTATATATTATATATATATGTGACTATAAGTTTAGCTAACTACTATTTTATAATATTTAAATATAACCTTCAACATTTAAAAAAAAAACAAAATTTGTAGGAGGAATGAATGTAGAATTATTGGACAGAAGTTATATTTGAGTTAAATAGTGATAAAACATTGTGTTGTTTTTTCCCCCTCAATTGCCAATATTTGACATCAAAATATGTAAACATGCTATAAAAATACAATTAAACCACTATAAATCAATACTCTATAAATTATTAAATCCAATAAATTAATAATTTTTGCAAATGATGATGATAAGATAATAAGATAATAGTTTTTCTGGAATTCTATGTATATATGGTCCAATAATATCATAAATTAATAGTTATGTTATTTTTTATATATATGATGATATAATAATATATGCTTCTCCTAAAACTCATATCTATTAAACAATTTTTGTTTTGTATTTTCAAACTATAATAATATAAAATATTTTAGAACATGTCATAAAAATAGCTAAAACTTTTTAAAAGTTTTCAATTTTTAGATGTGAATCATTTTGATAGACTATTAAAATACAATAATTAATATTGACAATTTTTTTTTTAAATGTATTCCATCTGTATAAGTAAAATAGAAATATTTATAACTTTTTGTCAAGAAGGTTTACTACATATTTCAATTACCATTCTAAAACCATAAAATGTGATTGTTCTAACATGTAACATTAGGCACGTCCAATAGAATATTTGGTTTTTTTTTGTGTTGGCCAATTTTGGAAAAACCTAAACTATTTGAGAAATACCCTAAAATAGCACATATTTGGGTTTTTGTTCCAAAACTAGCACACACGCTAGAATGTTCCAAAACTAGCATTTCTTAATACTGAGTAATTAATAGAGAGAAATATTATTATTTCTGGGCCTTTACTTCGCCTTCATCCTCAACAATTTTACAGTCATAGCTCCGACCAAGCTTGCGATGAAGATTCTGATATGAGATCTTCATTTCTGATCTCATATCTTTTCAATTAAGTGCCAAAACAATCGACTAAAGCTTCAATTACTTGCCAAATCGATCGACGACTGAAGCTTCTCCAGCTCCATTAGATCCACGTTGAGATCTCATCTTCCAACCTCATCGTCAAACCTCCTCTTTTTTCCTCTACCACCGCCACCGTTGTTTCAGTCCTGCGAATTCCCACCGCCACGACCGTGAAAATGGACTCAGCGAAGGTGACCTTCATTGCTATAGTGGGACTGTACGAACCACCAAACCCTCTAATCTATGATTCTGGGATTCATAATTTATGTGTATTAAGCTCTCTGTTTTGTTGGATTGTTATATCTATATGTGTATTAAGCTCTCTGTTTTGTTGGAAATTGTTATGGTTTAAAGTTTCAGAATTGAGTGGGATAAATTTAATTACGTTTTCAATCTTTGTGACCCTTACGATGGAGCATCGAGGAACTGATTATTGGAAGTGACGCTCTGTTCCATTGCAAAACACAATCACGATTATTGGAAGTGACGCTTCATGAAGGCTTTCATGAAATTCATATTGGCTTTCCTGAAATTCATATTGGTACATAATTCATATTCGTGAAGGCTTTCCTGAAAAGATTTGAGCGCCTATGAGGTTTGTATGAGCGCCTATGAGGTTTGCATGAGCGCCTATGAGGCTCTCTGATATGAGCGCCTATGAGGTTTGTATTTGATAATTATGATGGAACATTGAGTAAGACACTATTCTGTTGACTTTGATCATACTTGTGAAAACTGATACATCTCTCTCTCTCTGTCTCTCTTTTTTTCTTCAGGTTGATTTTGGAACAGATGCTAAGCATTGCTCAACTGTGTTTATTGTGCATAAAAATCAGGTTGATTCTTGATTTATGTGACAGATAAGGAACTCAAATTTCATGTTGCACTAAGAAAAAGGTAAGTGCGTCCACTTTCAAGGAGCTGCATTGTATGTACCTATATTTGATTTGTGACAACCCGTCCCGTGGACCCCACTAGCCTCACTGCTAGCCCGCTAGCCTCACTGCTAGCCGCCCAAACGGACCCCAAGCTGGCCCTGCAGGGCATCGATCCTAACCCCTCACTGGGCAAATGGAACTATTCATCCAAATCCACAGTAGGTTATTAGTGTACCAGGCGTTCCTCAAACCCTTGTCCCCACCCTTTAACAACCTTCCCACAGGACAAGCTGTCACCAATTGACCTTCAGATCAATTGGTGACAGCTTGTCCTGTGGGAAGGTTGTTAAAGGGTGAGGACCAGGGTTCGAGGAACGCCTGGCGCACCAATAACCTACTGGGGGATTGGGATATCCACAGTGATGGGTTAGGATAGATGCCCTGCAGGGCCAGCTTGGAGTCTGTTGGGCCGGCTAGCAGTGGGCTAGCAGGGTCCACAGACGGTCTGTTGGGGCAGCTAGCGGTGGGCTAGTGGGGTCCGCGGGACGGGTTGTCACATGATTTTCTCATATGCTTGTCGATATGTCTTGATATGCTTGTCATTTGTTGTGTGAGTGCAGGCAGGTACTTTAATACACTTGACAACAAGAAAATTGAACATTTTGATATTTTACAGTGGTGAACCCACACCTGAAGAAAATGTTCAAATAGATGTTGGTTTCAGACAATTAGGAAGACCTTCATAAAAGTTAAGGTCATTATGGAATGCCTTCCTAAATTTCAAGAATGCCTTCCTAAAAGCTATTGAATCCTTCCTAAATATTTTAAAAATGTGTTTTTAAATTTCTTTATATGTGTTTTGTGCCTTATTGTATCACATTCACATATTACTCCATTAATGATGTATAATAATTTGATTTGGTGCACATATTGGTGTTTTACAACAAAGGTAGAAAATAAGAATATCTAGCATGATGTTTTATTTTATTTTTATGAAGGTCTTACTAAAATACGAGATATCCTTCCTAAATATTTTATTGTGCATAAAAATAGGTTCCATAGTGTAATATAACTGGGTTATCAACAAAAGTTTAAACGTTCTGTAGTAATGATAGATGTTGTTGGTTTCCCAAGTTACAAGAACATGAGAAGGTAACTACAATCTATCAAGGAACCATCTATAAATAATGATTTTATGAAAATAAATTTGAATTCATGAAACAAAGAAAAGTTCAACAAAAAAACTCAGCATTACTAAAAAAATGTGAAACATAGAAAGAAAACTCCATTAGTAAAGGGTAATGGTATCATTTATGTGTTACCCTAGTGTTTACCAATATCCAGAATTTTTATGTAAGTCATCCTGAAACCTAAATTTGTTATGAAGGTCATCATGAAGTTCTAAGAATCCTTCCTGAATTTCGTGTAATCCTTCCTGAATTTCACCAGTATCACGACCAAGTGACATCGTACATTTTTTTGCTGCAACAGTTGCTGATCCTCCTAATGAACCTCCCCGTAAGAGTTAAATCCCACAGATTCGCAGTTACCTTTGAACACAATCTAAGCACTCCCTTAACTGAACACAATCTAAATCACAATAGTCTATGAGATTGTAAGTGTTAAATAAGCTGTAACCAAGAAAATTTTTGTAAGAAATCAGAAGTCAAACCTTCTCTTCCTTCTTCTTCTTCTCCCGCTCAAGTTCCTCAACTATAAGGATCTTCTTCTCTGCTTTGGACTGCGAACTAAGAAAACAAATAAAATTCCATTCTTAGAAGAATTTCACAATTCAGTGATAATCAATGACAGTGTAAACAGAGAGAAAAATCGTAGTTGATGATTCATAAAAGCCAAGACTAAGATGCTGCACATGATACAAGACGATAATCAAGTCTAACCAGTTCAAAAAAGTGAATTCAACAATTTGATAGAGAGAGAGAGAGAGAGAGAGAAAGAGAGAGAGAGAGAGAAGCTAACGCCCAGCTGCTCAAACGCGGAGACGTCTCGATTCAAACGCGGAGACGTCTCGATTCAAACACGGAGACGTCTCGATTCAAACGCGGAGCCCTCTCGATTCGATTGTGCCTGAGAATAACACATATATTTTCGCTCTTCGTGTCTAGTTACCGATTCGTGGGTGGTGTTCATATTGAAATCTGGGTAAGGGATGAATCGTGTCGGTGTAAGCAGAGAGGAAACGACATAAACTTTAATTTATTGATAATTTAATTGTTTCCAAAATTGATGATATATAAATGTGTGCTAGTTTTGGAACATTTAAAAACATATGCTAATTATGGAAGAAAAACTTAAAAATGTGCTATTTTTGTCAATTGCCCAAACTATTTCATGGGCCACTTATAATACAATCCAAAACTAATTTCGTGTGCCTCTTTTTTTTTTTGTTTGGTAAGCTGAAACTATACATACATATGTATATCTTCTTCTTCGTCTAGAATCTACTTTCCAGACAAAGAATTTGTGAGAGAAAATCAAACGGGTCGAAGAAATTAGGTCGAGATTGGAAACAATAAAGACAATTTTAGACAGTGTTAAGATGGAGGCTGCAGAGCGGAGATATTTTTGGAGATGATTAAATGGTGTAACATCCGCGAACCAATTTTTAAGTTTTTGGTGTGGGTGTCGATCCACACCCTTGGTGTATCGATCGACACCATGTTTTCTGGTTTGGTCTGGTTCGTTTTAATTGCTGTTTGGTTTGGTTTGATTCAAGGAAAATCCCTAAATCGTGTTATAAGTGGAGAAGCGACAAATTAAGGGTTTTAGGGTGTCTTGTCGCCGTTTTCAGAGATAGAGAGAGAGGAGAGAGCCTATTGTGGTGTGAAGGAGATTAAAGGAGAAAGATCAGAATCGTTAGGGTTTGGGAGGAAACAGTTTCGGCATATCAAATCGTTCTCAAAGGTAATGAAATTTGGTAGGTTTTTTACCAAGTCTTTCATTGTCATTCGCCTTTTTATAGAAGTAGATTTGGATTTAAACTCGATGCGTTATTGGCAGTTTTGTGAGCCACGTTTTCTCAGACGCGAGTTGGGACCATCGGAGATTGTAACTGAGATCGTGGTCTCGTGTGGTGTCTGATCGTGCTGAAATTTTGTGGGAAGCTTCGTGACGTCTAGGGGTAGCTTTTCACCGGAGCGATTTGATAGTTAACGGTTGGTTTTTATTTTAGGGTTTCGTCTTTGAGACTGTTCTTTTCTGATGTTTCTGTCCAGTTTTGCTATAAGTCGTTTTTGGTTGTGTGGCTTGTTGTAGGGCGTCTCTGGGCTGTTTCAGACGTAAGGAGGGTCTCAACTGGTTGTATTGGTTGTTATAATCAGTTGATAAGGTGAGTGCTTGACCATGGTTGATCTAAGCATGAGATTTCTCTTGTTTGGGTGTTTTCTTTGCTGTTTGTGTTGTTTTGTTGCTTGGGTTCGTTGCTTTTGTGATTCCCAGTGATTTCCGAGGTAATTGGGTGAGTTTGAGACGGATTCGAGATGATTTGGAAGGGGAGTTCGACGTTCGTGTTCGCGCAGATCGTGTCTGCAGAAGAGGCATCGGTCGACACTGTTTAGCATCGGTCGACACCATTGTTTGTAGTATCGATCGACACCGTGAGGCATCGGTCGACACTGGTCTCAGCCGAGACTTGTTTTCCTGGTTTGATGTATTGTTGTGTGTTGTTTGTTTTGCTTAAACATGAGGGTCTCATATGCTTGTGTGTATAACCTAGTAGATGGGAGGACGGCCTCACTAAGTATTTATGATAATACTTACGCATCTCAATTGTTGTTTGTGGTGTGCAGGTAAAGGCAAAAGTGTGATCGTGGAATCATGGCGATGAGGAGGAGGATGATCTAGGGTCTCGTTTGTGTGTTATTGGATTTGTTGGTTATGTTGTTGGAACCTTGGTTAGTGTTATGGTAGGTTGCCGGATAGAATGGTTAGGAATGTTATTGTATTGATGATTTGTTGGTTTTGTATTATTGGTATGTTTCCGCTGTGCTTAATGTTATTGCTGGTTTAATGTTGAGTTGTGGTTTGGGTTGGTTAATTAAGTAGTATGGGATGCTTAATTATATATTGTTTTTAATTATTAAAAAAAAAAGGGGTCGGGTTGTTTCATTTTGGTATCAGAGCCCTTACGGTTCTAGGTTTGGGTTCACTAGGCATTGTGCTGTAGATGTTTGGGATTTGCATGCTTGAATTGATTATGTGAGTTAGTCAATTGTGTGTGGTATGGAGTCTTAGAACATCCTCTTCGAGCCTTCAATGAGATTCCACGGTGAGTTATTGTTATGTTTCTTTGTGTGGTATTGATTTGTTTTCTGCTTGTTAGCCTCTGCTCTTGGAAGATGAGTGGTTAAGGTGTTTGAGTAGTTGGTCGTGGACGGGGACGTGGTCGTGGTCATTGTCGGGCGGGTCCCGAGGCCAGCGAGTGTGTGGTCCAGAGTTCCACGAGGAGGTACGTCAGAGGGTCGCAAGCGTATCAGGAGGGACCAGAGGGGATTAGCCGGTGAGCGTGTCGGGGGTGCTGGGAACCCAGGTGTGGGGTTGCAGCAGGTGGAGCCCAGGGTCGAGATGATCGCTTGGCGGATCTGTTGGCGTGCTGTTGGAGCGGTTACCGAGAGGGGTACCAGTGTAGGCTCCAGTTGTGCCGCATGTGGCGGGGTGCAGTCGAGGGCTGCGGATGTTGAGGACTTTCCACCTTATGTTAAGAGGATGGAGCGGTTGTAGATGACCGGTATGAGATTATTCTCAAGAGGCATCGGGCCTATAGAGGCGGATAGGTGGACATATGCAGTTGGAGCAGATACTTCTCTGCTTGGTGGTTAATCCAGTTGGATATAAGTTGAGTGGGCAGGTGTAACATTGCAATGTTATACTCGGACCACAGGAGGTAGTTGTGTCGAGAGATGTTTATAGTCGTTAAGGATTGTTGCTCCTGAGGGGATGGTGATTCCCCTGAATACCGATAGCTCGAGGGGCTGAGGGCTCCGAGAGTGGCAGAGGGGATGTTGTTCTCCTGAGGGGATGAGTAGTTCCCCTGATACCGAGATCTTGAGGATTGTGGTCCAAGAGTGAGACGGTATAACTCGAAGACGCTGGTCTGAGAGTGAGATCGGTATGACTCGAAGGTTGCGACCTAAGAGTGGAAGAGTTGGGAGCAAGCAATTCCTAGGACGTGAGTATAAACATAACGATTGAATGTAGACCTTGAGAGATTGACGGTGGTTTAATCTCGGGTTTTGAATGTGTTGACTTTTGGGACAAGGTTTTATGACCATAGCGTTTATGAATGTTTGGCTGTGTGCCAGGATTGTGAGGCCGGTGGTGCCGGAGTCCCGGGAAGGGGAGTTACAGCAGGATTGAGCCGGGAGAGGCATGTTTGCCAGATACATAAGTTCACGAAAAGCCTTCATGGCAGGATAAACTAATCGTTGTAACGATGCTGGATGAAGTTCATTGGAGTTGGACAGGGTTGCTAGATCCAAGGTTTTGGTAAACTTGTTGGAGGGAATAAGTCAAGTGGTTTGAGTTAGCTGCCTGCAAAGCATTTGACGCGGTGAATCAGAATATGCGAACGTATGGTACTTGTTTGTTTTATTACGCTCGTATTGATGATTTACTGTGGAGAATTGCCAAGTGGAAAAGCTATTTCTGGAATAAGTTATCTTGGGGAAGTTTCCCTAAGTGGCAAGTTACTAGAGGTTCTTGGACGAACAAGAGGGTTGATATTTAGGTGGCGGCGAGTTGATGTCGGCATACTTGAGTATTTGTTTAGTTGAGCTGAGGAAGCAACTAGAGGATTTATGGAGCAAGGGATTTATACGTTCTAGTGTATCACCGTGGAGAGCACTGGTGTTATTTATTAAGAAGAAGGATGGGAGTTTCCGCTTGTGCATTGACTAATGGGGTTTGAACCGGGTCACTGTCAAGAACAAGTACCCTCTTCCCAGGATTGATGAGTTGTTGGATCAGCTGGGAGGTGCTACTCGGTTCTCTAAGGTAGATCTGGCGTCGGGTTATCATCAGATACCGATAGATGAGGCAGATGTGAGGAAGACTGCTTTCAGGACGAGGTATGGGCACTATGAGTTTGTGGTGATGCTTTTCGGATTGACTAACGCGCCAGCAGCGTTTATGAGATTGATGAACAGTGTGTTTCAGGAGTTTCTGGATGTATCTGTCATCATTTTCATCGACGATATCCTGGTTTATTCTAAGAGTCCTGAGGTGCATGCAGTGCATTTGAGGATAGTTATGGAGAAGCTGCGGGAGCAGAAGTTGTTTGCTAAGTGGAGCAAGTACAGTTTTTAGCAGCGTGAGATGGGCTTTATGGGTCACATTGTTTCTCCATAGTGAGTTTCTGTAGATCCGGAGAAGATTCAGGCTATCAGGGATTGGCCTAGACAACAGAATGTCACTAAGATCAGGAGTTTCCTTGGTTTGA
>NW_010921759.1:17564-26752 GCF_000633955.1 Camelina sativa
GTTTCCAGAATTAGAAAGTTTCTAAAAGGGGAATTTTTGTGGGAAGTGTTGAGGTAGATCTAGCCGGGAGATACTCGATGGCATCAGGTTTGTTTTGCTCAAGGCCGTGTGGGCCCAACTCATGTGATACCGATAGCTCGATGGACTTTGTGGCCAGAGAGTGGGAGTGGTATGAGGCTTCGGATGACGATCCGAGAGCGTGCTTGAGGGTGACGACCCAAGAGCGGGATATTTGAGACTCCCTAGATACCGTAGCTGTGAGCCGCGGCTTGGCAGTGAGCCGGTATGTCTCAAGGGTTGCGACCCGAGAGCGGGGAAAGTGTGTGTGAGTGACTTCCCGGATGCCGTAGTTTAAGGCGGTTGGCCTGATAGCGAGCCGGCATGATTCGTTGGTTGCGACCACGGACGGGGGAAGCACTGAGTTGTGAGCAAATAGTGTCTTTGATGTGAGTATATTGACTAGAGGGAGACCTCGTGGTTCAGTCGGAGGTGTGCGGGCTGTTGCGACAGTGCAAGGGAAACCTTGGCTGACGGTATTTAGTCCGGTCGGGGACGTGCGCGCCGTGTTGACGGTGGCACGGAGGTCCTACAGTTGGACGGTTTTGGGGGATTCGAGGACTTATCCTTGTTGGTGGGGGAGAATTGTAACATCCGCGAACCAATTTTTAAGGTTTTGGTGTGGGTGTCGATCGACACCCTTGGTGTATCGATCGACACCATGTTTTCTGGTTTGGTCCGGTTCGTTTTAATTGCTGTTTGGTTCGGTTTGATTCAAGGAAAATCCATAAATCGTGTTATAAGTGGAGAAGCGACAAATTAAGGGTTTTAGGGTGTCTTGTCACCGTTTTCAGAGATAGAGAGAGAGGAGAGAGCCTATTGTGGTATGAAGGAGATTAAAGGAGAAAGGTCAGAATCGTTAGGGTTTGGGAGGAAATAGTTTCGGCATATCAAATCGTTCTCAAAGGTAATGAAATATGGTAGGTTTATTTCCAAGTCTTTCATCGTCATTCGCCTTTTTACAGAAGTAGATTTGGATTTAAACTCGATGAGTTATTGGCAGTTTCGTGAGACACGTTTTCTCAGACGCGAGTTGGGACCATCGGAGATTGTAACTGAGATCATGGTCTCGTGTGGTGCCTGATCGTGATGAAATTTTGTGGGAAGCTTCGTGACGTCTAGGGGTAGCTTTTCACCGCAGCGATTTGATAGTTAACGGTTGGGTTTTAGTTTAGGGTTTCGTCTTTGAGACTGTTCTTTTATGATGTTTCTGTCCAGTTTTGCTATAAGTCGTTTTTGGTTGTATGGCTTGTTGTAGGGTGTTTCTCGGCTGTTTCAGACGTTAGGAGGGTCTCAACTGGTTGTTATAATCAGTTGATAAGGTGAGTGCTTGACCATGGTTGATCTAAGCATGAGATCTCTCTTGTTTGGGTGTTTTCTTTGCTGTTTGTGTTGTTTTGTTGCTTGGGTTCGTTGCTTTTGTGATTCCCAGTGATTTCCGAGGTAATTGGGTGAGTTTGAGATGATTCGAGATGATTTGGAAGGGGAGTTCGACGTTCGTGTTTGCGCAGATCGTGTCTGCAGAAGAGGCATCGGTCCACACTGTTTAGCATCGGT
The DNA here is from genome assembly GCF_000633955.1 of Camelina sativa. NCBI lineage: Eukaryota > Viridiplantae > Streptophyta > Magnoliopsida > Brassicales > Brassicaceae > Camelina > Camelina sativa. The sequence goes on from NW_010921759.1 coordinate 19,179, forward strand.
CGACACCATTGTTTGTAGTATCGATCGACACCGTGAGGCATCGGTCGACACTGGTCTCAGCCGAGACTTGTTTTCCTGGTTTGATGTATTGTTGTGTGTTGTTTGTTTTGCTTAAACATGAGGGTCTCATATGCTTGTGTGTATAACCTAGTAGATGGGAGGACGGCCTCACTAAGTATTTATGATAATACTTACGCATCTCAATTGTTGTTTGTGGTGTGCAGGTAAAGGCAAAAGTGTGATCGTGGAATCATGGCGATGAGGAGGAGGATGATCTAGGGTCTCGTTTGTGTGTTATTGGATTTGTTGGTTATGTTGTTGGAACCTTGGTTAGTGTTATGGTAGGTTGCCGGATAGAATGGTTAGGAATGTTATTGTATTGATGATTTGTTGGTTTTGTATTATTGGTATGTTTCCGCTGTGCTTAATGTTATTGCTGGTTTAATGTTGAGTTGTGGTTTGGGTTGATTAATTAAGTAGTATGGGATGCTTAATTATATATTGTTTTTAATTATTAAAAAAAAAAGGGGTCGGGTTGTTTCAAATGGTGAAGTTGACAATCAGGGACCGACGTTTCCAGTTGATGGAGGCTGTTTGTGTGTTTCTTGTAAGTTTGGTTGATTTGCTTTTAAAGCTGTGATTCTAGATCTATCTTCTTTATAGACCAATTTAATCAACCAAAGTTTTTTTTTTGCTTTTTCTCCTCTTGAAGTAGTGTAAAGACTTATCTTTTGTCAATTAAATCCAAAGAATAATAATAGGTTTATACTTGGAATCAGATCTCAATTATTTGGGGAGAATTGAGACAAATCATATATCAATCGAGACTTTGTTCTTGGGAGCAGAGACTGTTGTGTTTCCTTTTGTTTTTTTTTGTTGGTACTTCTTTTGAAGATTCTTCATTTTGAATTGTCAGTTTCTGTCTTTCAATTTTGAAAATTTTTATGTTCTCTTTTGCCTCTGGTGGTTCCTGCTTTTGGTCCATTGATGAGAATCTTATTTTCTGTCATTGCTTTGTTATTAAGTATCATTCAGAATTTGAATCAAAGTCTGCTTTTGTTGTCTTTCAGAACCTTGAGAGAAAGAGAGAGAGAGAGAGAGAGAGAGAGAGGTAGAGAGAAATTTCGTTCCACAGCATAGTTCGTGATGTGAGAGACATTATTGGAAGTCTGTCCAGGCGTAGTTTTGACTTTAAGTTAAGCAGCTTGAACAAAGAAGGTGAGAAATCTCGTGGTTCGGTTCAAGATTCTCACGAGGAAATTTTTGGTAACGGTTCAAGAAACCCCTTGGGCGAATCTGCCTCCAGAGCTATTGCGAGATGTGATCAAAAGGCTTGAAGAGAGCGAAAGCGTGTGGCCTGCTCGAAGACAAGTCTTGGAGAGATATGTGCAAAGACATTGGTCAAAGTCTTGAGCTCTCTGGCAAAATCACATTCCCTGTTTCACTAAAACATGTTAGTTTTCTATTCTTTCTAATGTTTGTGATCACATATGTTTTGGTTAGTATTAAGATGATTTCGAGTAATTGTTGTTTTCTTTTCGGTGTTTATAGCCAGGACCTAGAGATGCGACAATGCAAAGCTTTATCAAAACGGGATAAATCTAACCTGACATACAATTTAAAGAAAAGGTGAAACGGTGAGGATGACAATCGGTTATGCTAATTTCTTTAAAGGTTCTCATTTTGTAAAACATGTGACTGACTGAGTTCTAGTAGGTGGGGGAAAACTTGTAAAAGTTAGATGGGATTGAAACTTGAATCAAGGTAGACTGCAGATAGAACTAAAAATATATAAAAATAAAGAAGATGGAATGATGTATATAAATATATGGAAGTTGTATACCTGTTCATTAAGTAGGAGGAAATCTAGGCTGATAATCTTGCCATTTTGATGGAAAGCTTTTGCATGCTATTTACGTAGAAGCCGGCCAGAGACAATTTGAGGAACACGTAGAATCATATCTGAATGAGCCGATTTTGGATTTTAGGAATCTAAGATTTAATTTATAATTTATAGTGCTGATTTCGTTTATATGGAAATTAATGACTTACGGTTTTTTAAGGTTTAAGAGAGACAATAAATTTATAGGATTTTGTGTTAATTTCGTTTATATGGGAATTAATGAGAGTTGTTGACCGTGTAATTAAGAGGATCGTGGAGCAATTTAAGAGAGACAATAAATTGTTGACCGTGTAATTAAGGAGATCGTGGAGCAAAGCGTTTTTTGAATATAGGATATTGTGTTAATTTCGTTTATATGGGAATATAAGAGATCGTAGAACTATTTAAGGGGTGTAATAAAGAGAAATGTTGACCCATTTAAGGGAAACAATTAAGACGAAGATGTGGTGTAACTAAGAGGATCATGGAGCAATTTAAAAGAGGCAATAAATTTAGAAAACCATTTAATATCAATCGACCAATAAGGAGAGATCAGAACTCTAATTATATATATATGATTAGGGTTTTGGAATCTCTACTTATTTGTTTTATAAGATAAGTCGGTTGTAATGGGTCTATATAAGGATCCTCACATCATCAATAATAAAGAAGCCCCAAGAGTTAACCTTAATCTCTAAGAGAGAACTAGGGTTAAGAGGGAGCTAAGCATTCATGTCTTTGTTAATTTCCAAGAACTAAAAGAGGTTCATAAGAGTCTCCTGAATTTGAAATATGTAGTTTTGGTTAATCAATTGGAGTTTGTGGATGGTGCAGTTTTTCTTTGCAGTCTCAAGAGTGGGAAGTGGGTCTTCAAGGAATGTTGTGCTTTTCCTATCTGAAATCATGGGAATGTACTTTTGGTCTTCCATTCTTCTAATCAGAAAAAGCTTGAGAAATGAGTACAGGCACCCAAAATTCTCTGGTCATGATGAAGATAATAATACTTTATATTCTTAATACAAGTACTTACTGGCTTGCCTTGGTTAGAGTTATAGTCATTATTGCTTCTATGTTCCGAGTCTAATTATCTGCTTTTTGTCCACAATTTTCCTATGTATGAAAGATCTGAGACTGGGATCTAAAGCTTTAGTGATGTTTTATTTGGCAGGGGAATTGTAACGGATGTGTTAGGTTGAGATATTCAGTTTGATTTCTATCATCGATGGTTTGATGCAATTTTTGTGGCGAGCGCTTTTCTTTCTCTCCTTTTGCTTTCTGCATATTACACGTCTCGTCAATCTGATAAGCACGCCATCGAGTAACTTTCTTAGTCAATTATGGTGTCTGAGAGAATTCTATTGTTATTTTGTGGGCTTACACAAACTAAAGGAATGGTTGCTTTAGTGTATAGCTTATCGTTGGCTATTTGTATACTTTTGACGTTTATGTGAATGATTAAATTATTCATTTCAAAGATTCATACTTGTTTGTACCATTAACATTGAAGTATGTCTATTTGTACATTGCACCTGCTAAAGGAGTGATGATACGATTAAGTCAAGAAGGTTTTCGATCTCTGTATGTCTGGTCTCGCTAGAAGTACTCTTGATGTAAGCTTTTGAACCTCTCTTCAGAATTAATCAATGCCTTTAAAATTTGATTCCGGCTTTTAAGCTACCAACACAGGCCTGGGCATTCGCTTTAATCAATGCCTTTAGTTTATTCGGTACTCGGTTTATTCGGATCGGTTATTGGATTTATAAACTGTCCCGAAATTAACCAAATTATTTTTTATTTTGGTTTATTCGAACTGAAGTAGCCTATAATTTTTATTTTAACTACATTATAAACCAAGAATAATGGACCTAAGATAAGATACTCAAAACCATCTAATAACATAATGGGCCTAATACAATAATAACTTACTGATTTAGAGAAATGCCCTGAAATACCATCCAAATAATTTTTCTTCCTCAAATGCCACACATTCCTTATTTTCCCATTAATACCATTCATTAATAAACACAATGACTCTTTTACCCTTGCATATTCTAAACTCAAATTGTGTGAAGATTTTATCAACTCGAATTATTTTCCCTAACGAGATATGAAGGCACAAAATTTTCTGACGAGATCTTCCGGTTACAATTAGCTCCGTCGTTGTTGTCCTCTGACGTCTCCTTGAATTCTACTCCCTCCGTTTCATAATATAGGATGTTTAGAGAAGTATATCTGTTTCATAATATAGGATGTTTACAACATTCTATGCAACTTTTTGATTAATTTTATATTTTATATTATGCAGTCTTGTTTATGATTGGTTAAACTTTAAAAAAGTAACTATTTCTTAATATGCGTGTTTTAACTAAAACATCCTATATTTTGAAACAGAGGGAGTATAATTGTTTCTCTCGCATTTCAGTCAATTGATTATGCTCAATTTGTGAAGAGATGTTTGCTTTGTTGAGGCCTCATCGTTGTGTTCCATCATCTACAGTGATATCTGTTAACTTTTTCTAGCTCAGATATTAGTTTAGTGAATTGATCCTGCTCAATTTGGAAGTAGTTCCTCTAGATTCGCAAGCTCAATTTGGTAGCGGTTCCTCTCAATTCGCAAGCTCAATTTGGTAGTGGTCGATCGCAATGTGTTTTCTAACTTGATTAGTTTTTCGAATTTTAGAGATTTGGATTAGGTCGTGACTATGATTGAGTTATACTCAGTTTGTGGGAGTGGAAACAAAACAATAGAGGAGTCTGGGATTTTGCAATTGATTTTAAAAAAGGAGGATCTCTTAGTGAACACTAGTAAAAACTTGTCATATAGTTACTAATAATTCCGTAGTTATCTCATGATTTTTGTAGCAAGAAAAGATTAGTTACAAATTTGCGACCAAAAAATTTAATAACTATTTGGTCGTAGCAAATTTTTCCATCGTCACTAAGTGTCGCAAAGTGCTACCAATTAGAGACTACACAATTTGTGGGAAAATGCTACCATTTGCTACGAATTACTGTGTTTGTTTGATACACAAAGCAACTGAAAGCTGCATAACTAGTAGCTTCTAATGGCCACCAAATACTTTTCGTTAATTTGCAACGAGAACACTACAAGAAAACCTGCGTTTAGCGACTCCGAAATTCGTCGCTAATCTGTTGCAAAAACCTATTTTGCGACTACTATGCGACTATTTCAGATAGTCGTTAAAAAATGGTCGCAAAATTTAGGTGTCTCAAAATGGTCGCAATTTTACGACGGAATTATGACTGCTCTAATATAGTCGTTAAAAAGCGACTCTTTACAGACTCTTTATATTAGGAAGCTTCGATCATAAAGGTAGTTACAGTTCAGTCGCAAGTTAGTGAGTAAAATATGTGACCTTTTTCAGAATCCTTTCTATCGTCGCAAAATAGTCCTCGTTTATTAGTAACCATTTTGCCACTAGTCTGATAATTTCATAGAAATAAATTTGGTCACAAATTGGTGAGATTTTAGCATATAATAAACCTGTTTTATCTATCAAATTTTGTATGAATCAAAATACATTAAAATTGAAAACCAAATTACCACAAAAGATATCAAAATCATTCATTAAACATAAAGATTAGCATAATCATTGTATTAACCAAAAAGATCATCCTAAAGCAAAAACAAATAAATGTCTCAAACAAGCAATTCATGTTTTTTTAGATAAAAAGACAATGTTTATAACTTGGAGTAAGTGGAGAAAGGGGATGTGGTGGCTGGTGTTGTGTCTAACTTGGTGGCTGGTGAGTACCTGACACGGTGGCTGGTGGTATGTTGTCTTCAGGTGTGGTTGCTGGTGTTGTTGTTGGTACTCTTGGTCGCAAGGAAGCAATAATAGTATCATATGCTGGATCTTTCTCTTTCACGTAGATGAGAAGCTCTTGATGCTCCTTCTCACGTCGGGCATTCTCAGCATCTAGATGAGCTATCTTCTTGCGAAGTTCTTCATGAAGCTCGAGAAGTGATGGTTGAGAAGATTCTGCATAGCTTTCCTTCCTTTTCCCTTTCCTTACTGTCTCAACAAGAGATCCAAGACCAAAAAGGTTTCCCTTCTCATCTGTTTGAGTACACTAAAACAAAGAAAAACATCAAGGTTAGAAACATCAAGGTTAGAAAGTTATCATGAAGAATAATCATACACACTCATCAAAATAAAGAAACTAAGGAGTTACCTTAAGAAAGATATCATTCTTTTCATCAATGCTGAGAGTACGATGAGTTGAACGTTCAGAAGAATTCACTGAATTTTCTGGACCATCATCGTCCACTTCACACAGTCTCTCCTCTAATGTTTTCTCATAAGTCTCAGCTACTTGTTTAGCTTTTTGATCAACAAACGATCCGTCAGCTCGAGTATGTGTCTTCATGAACACTTCAGCAAATGATACCGGACGGCCCAACTCTTCTTCCTACAAAGAAATTGTTAAATGTTAAAATCATGGAAACAAGGTGTTTAGAGTGTTATAATCATGGAAGCAAGGTGTTTAGGGTGTTATATCATGGAAGCAATGTTAAATTACCATTTCTTGATGAACTTGCACATATGATTTCTGACCGGCAAGGTGTTTGTGGACTCCAAGACCACCACGATCGGAGTTTCTGCACTGCGAGGCATTTGAGCTCCTCTCCATTACATCAGGTTCGTTCAATGATCACACATCTCAGCCCACAGTTCTGCACTGGTGATCCAAACAGGTTGTTTACCACTGCTTTTAGCTTGACTAACAATGCCTTTCATTCGCTTCTTGGCTATCTTTAAGAACCCCTCTCTAACAAGCTCAGTAATCCCAGTATCCCAATAGAACTTCCGCTACATATTACAATTGAGTTAAGTTAGTGATGATACTAAGTCAGTTATGAGAGATAATAAAACTTTGAAAGCTATAAGACATTACCGCAAATGTCCTGAAATATCTCTCTTGAATGTGTCTAGGAGTAACCTTCCAGCTGTAGTAAGGACCATCGAATTTCCTTCTAAATATTCCAGAGATCACCCGAGAAATTTTTCCTTTGTGTCTGTTAAACCTGTCACAAAACAAACACAATCAGTCTTAACCAATACAAAGTAACACAATCAGTATTATCGAAACAATCAAACACAACCTCTAACTTAATGAACAAAACGAAATTTACAATATCAATCTTAATCTCAAAACAAAACAAACAATATCAATCTTAATCTCAACTTAATCAACAAAACAAACAATCTAACAAACAATCTAACAAAGCGAAACCTGTGAATGTGATCGACAGACAGAACTGGGAGATTCTCACAAGGATTAAATTTACTAAGAGATCTAAACACAACCTCTAATTTACTCACAGTGTGGTTTCGCTTTGATTCTTTAACTAATCTTAATAAAACACAACCTCTAACTTAATCAAACAAAAACAGAGTCTCAACCTAACTCTAAAAGCAAAAAAAAATTACCATAGAGTCTCAACGTCGGGGATGGGATCGACAGACAGAACTGGGAGATGTTGTCGGCCTGGAAGAGCTAGCATTGCATCTAACAAACCTTGGTAGTCTTGTTCGGCAGGATTAGGAATAGGGTTTTCTTCTTCGGCAGGATTGGGATTAGGGTTTACTTCTTCGTAATCCTCTTCTTGTTCTTGTATGAGTGGAGGAAGAGGAGGCGGTGGTTGAGGAGCAAGAACCGGTGCTTG
>NW_010921759.1:27386-30221 GCF_000633955.1 Camelina sativa
AAATAACGTGTATACTCTTTACAATGATTTAGATATTATGAAATTTTTGTGTCTAAATACTAAAATGGAAAGCTTTGACAAAGTTTATATGACTGATATTGATCAATTCAAAGTGGAAATGTGTATAGAAACTTGTTAAAATTTAACTAATGTGAAATTTCAAATTCAACAAATCGAGAGTTGCTAAGGTGTCGCAAACCAGTAGCTAATTCAGGTGTTAGTCGTTAAACAGTTGCAATAGTAGTTGCAAATAAGTCGCACATGTCGTAGCAAGTTCGTCGCAAAAAATAGGAGTTAGCAAGTTATCGATAAATAAAACTTGTGACACGAGTATACGTTGCAAAATCGTTGCTAATTTGTGACTCTTTGTGTTTTATAAATTACTGTCACTGAACAGTCTCAAAATGCGATTGTTTTGCGACTATATTTTTTGCGTCATAAATTTGCGACTGTTTTGCTTCTTCTTTACATTTAGTCGGGAAACAGTCGTAATTCAATTACTAAGTGGTCGCTATTTTTTGCGACTGAACAAAGAGTCACAACTCGTAGTCGCTAAATGCAGGTTTTCTTGTAGTGAAATCTTCAAAGTTCGTGGTCATAAACTTGTAATAAATTGCGACGATAATCTTGTTCCTAATAAGTGACAGTTTGTTTCGTCTTTCTCGTAACAGATTAGCTTCAACTAGCTACAAATTTTTGAAACAGAGTGGCTTCGAATAGCTACATTGTATATTGTATTAGATTTCTTCAAAATGGGACTCCCTATTTTTAACTAAATAGCAATAATTAGTGTCCAAAAAAACGTTGGTAATAGCGACAAATTGCAACGAAGCATTGAAGAGCGTTGGCTACATCTTTCAGTAGCAAATTCAAAAATATAGAATAGCTTGGTAGCATAAAAACAGAGTCTTATATTGGTAGAGGGATTAAAGACAGAGATGTTAAACTTTCAGTAGCACAAAAAACAGAGTCTTATATTGGTAGAGGGATTAAAGAAAGGTGTGAGAATAAGTTGATCTCCTTATCGTCATTGTCTTCTTGCTCATGAGACTCATCAGCCACATTAGTGGGATGACTGTGATGGACGTCATCAGCAGCTTCGGTAGGGAGCCTTGAACTACTCATTGTTAATATCTGTCGGATTTACTGGCCAGGAGGTGAACATGATGTCTTGAACCACCCGAATATTTATGTAAACCGAGACAACAAGTATAACCCAGCTTCTTTTTCTCGAAGAACCAAGTTCTCTATTGTGTTCGTTTTGGCCATGAACATGCCTTGATTTCATGAGTGAAATTGGAGAATATAGCCTTACATTTTATTCTCCTAGAAACGGCCTCATTTCACACTCACTAGGTGATTCGCCATTAGCGTTTGTTTTAAGAAGTTTTCCTTTAGGAAATGTTCCACTGATATATTAAAGCTTATGGACTTGATCATTAAAAGCATTGCTTAACCTTTAAAGACACATGAAGTACTGTTTTTCATCTTGGGAACTGGGCTGTGACTATTAGTCATACAGTACTCCAAATTGATTTTGTTTGATTTAGTTTTCCCTTTGAACCTAATTCTTGGGATCTCCAGTCATTTAGGTGGGGTTTCCATCAAACATCCTCTTAGATTGTAGGCTTTAGACCCATTCCTCTTGATGATTTTACAACTTGATCTCTAGCTAGCCCTTTAGTAAAGGGGTCCGCAAGATTAAAAACTGTATTTATGTAGTCTACTGTAATTACACCAGTAGTGATCAAGTTTCTAATGGTCTTATGATGTCTTCTAATATGACGGTTCTTGCCATGGTAGTGAGTATTGTGTGCTCGGGCAATAGCCGATTGGCTATCGCAGTGTACACGTAATGCCAGTACAGGTTTTTCCCACATCGGAATATCTTGCAAAAAATTTCGAAGCCAGTCTGCTTCTTCTGCGGCTTTATCTAAAGCTATAAACTCCGACTCCATGGTTGATCCAGCCGTTAGAGTCTGTTTTGCAGATTTCCATGATACTGCTGCACCTCCTAAAGTAAAGACATATCCACTTGTGGATTTTGAGTTTTGGAATCAGCTATCCAATTGGCGTCACTGTATCCTTCTAAAACTGTTGGTTCTTTACCATAGTGCAGCCCATAAGTTTTTGTGTATCTTATGTAATTTAATACTCTTCTTATTGTTTGCCAGTGTTTATGACCTGGATTACTGGTGTAGCGACTTAGAACGTTGATTGCGTGCGCGAGATCGGGTCTTGTACAATTGGATAAGTACATAAGACTTTCGATCACCCTAGCATACTCTATCTCTGACACCGCTTCACCCAAGTTTTTGGTCAAGTGAAGTTCATGATCTACAAGAGCTTTTGCTTTTCCTTTTGAGTAGTTTTTAAACCGCTCAAGTATCATTTCAGCATAATGTGCCTGTGACAGAATAATTCAGTCAGCGGTTCTAGTGATTTTAATCCCTAGAATGACATCCGCTAAACCCATATCTTTCATGTCAAATTGACCATGAAGCATATTTTTTGTTTGTTGGATTATGTTTTTATTGCTACCAATGATGAGCATGTCATCAACGTACAAACATAACAAAACATACCCACTAGGAGTAGTTTTAATGTATATGCACTTATCACATTCATTTATCTTGAAACCATTTGACATCATTACATTGTCAAATTTTTCATGCCATTGTTTTGGAGCTTGTTTAAGTCCATACAACGACTTCACCAGTCTACAGACTTTATTTTCTTGTCCTGGAGCAACAAACCCTTCGGGTTGTTTCATATAAATTTCCTCTTCTAAATCACCATTTAGAAAGGCGGTTTTTACATCCATTTGATGGATTT
>NW_010921759.1:30989-37274 GCF_000633955.1 Camelina sativa
ATGTTTTTATTGCTACCAATGATGAGCATGTCATCAACGTACAAACATAACAAAACATACCCACTAGGAGTAGTTTTAATGTATATGCATTTATCTTAAAACCATTTGACATCATTACATTGTCAAATTTTTCATGCCATTGTTTTGGAGCTTGTTTAAGTCCATACAACGACTTCACCAGTCTACAGACTTTATTTTCTTGTCTTGGAGCAACAAACCCTTCGGGTTGTTTCATATAAATTCCTCTTCTAAATCACCATTTAGAAAGGCGGTTTCTACATCCATTTGATGGATTTCCAGGTCTCTTAACGCTGCAATCCCGATTAGCATCTGATTGATGTTATTCTCGTTACAGAAGAATAGGTGTCAAAGAAATCCAGACCTTCTTTTTGTCGGAATCCTTGCACCACAAGTCTAGCTTTGTACTTATCAATAGAGCCATCGGTTTTTATTTTTGTTCTGAAGATCCATTTACACCCTAGTGGTTTAAACCCTTCAGGTAGTTCAACTATCTCCCATGTATGATTTTGCATAATGGAGTTGATCTCACTATTAACGGCTTCCTTCCATAAAGGAGCGTCGGGTGTAGTCATGGCTTCATTATATGTTCTTGGTTCGTTCTCTGCAAGAAGAACCATCAAGAAATCTTCACCGTAAGTTTTTCCCTGGCGAGCTCGTTTGCTACGTCTAGGTTCTTTTTCTACTTGTTTTACCGAGGTACCACAGGTACTGGCCTCAGTAGTAGTGGTGATTGCATCTCTCTCTTCCTAAGTACGTTTCCGATTTTGTTTATCCTTACAAGGGAAAATATTTTCAAAGAAAGACGCATTTCGTGATTCCATTATTGTATTATCATGAATATTCAGAATATCTGATTTGTGAACCAGAAACCGATAAGCACTACTGTTGTGTGCATATCCCATAAAAATACAATCAACGGATTTAGGTCCGACAGTAACCTTCTTTGGAGGTGGCACTGCGACTTTAGCAAGGCACCCCCACACTTTTAGGTATTTGTACGATGGTACATTTCATTTCCAAAGTTGATAAGGCGTATCGCCGGTTGTTTTGTGCGGTATTTTATTCAGGATGAGGTTTGTGGTAAGCAAAGCTTCCCCCCACAGGTTCTGTGGTAACCCCGATTCCTGCAATATTGCATTAATCATTTCTTTCAGAGTTCGGTTTTTTGCGTTCCGCAACTCCGTTAGATTCAGGTGAATAGGGAGCAGTAGTTTGATGTATAATACCATTTTCTTGAAAAAAGTCATTAAAAGGTTCATCATACTCGCCTCCTCTATCACTTCTTACTATCTTGATAGTTTTTGAGAGTTGATTTTCAACTTCCGTTTTATATTCTTTGAATTTCTCCAAGACTTCGTCTTTACTACGTAACAAATAAACGTAGCAATATTTTGTACAATCATCTATGAAAGTAACAAAATACTTTTTAGCGCCTCTAGATTGTACGTATTTTAAATCGCATAAATCTGTGTGTATTAATTCTACAGGTTTGGTTGCTCTTTCAACACGAGGTGATGGTGTCTTTGTGAGTTTCGCTTGAACGCATACTTCACATTTTTCTTTGCTTATTTTGCATTTTGGGATTAGGTTCAAATTAATTAATCTTTGCATAGATTTATAATTCACATGTCTAACCGTTCATGCCATAAAGTAGAAGACTCAACCAAATAAGCAACTGAATTTTTATTCTTGGAATTGTTTGAAACAGAAGTAGAAGCTACATCATTTTTCTTAAGGATTGTTGCAACGCAAAGCTTAAGAAGTCCTCCCTTAACAAAACCTTTGCCAATAAAGACACCATTCTTCCTCAAAGTCATCTAATCGGACGCAAGGTTAGCAGCAAAGCCATGCTTGCTCAACAGGGTCCCAGAGACCAGATTCTTCCTCATGTCTAGAACATGCTTCACGTTGTGGAGCGTTACGGCCATTCCGGAAGTCATCTTGAAGACCACCTTTCCGGTGCCAACGATCTTGGAGTGAGACACATTGCCCATCATCAGATTCTCACCAGACTTGGATTTCTGATAAGTGCTGAACATGTCTCTGTGAATGCAGATGTGGGTAGTGGCTCCAGTGTCGTACCACCACTCCCTTGGGTTTTCATTGTTCATCACCACATGTGCTTCCGGGACGACCGCACACAAGTCCTCTTCAATCAAATTGGTTTGATTTTTACCCTTGTCTTTGCTGCGACCTTCAGCGGTTTTGTGACCTTTCTTGCCACAGTAGCTGCACTTTCCAACAAACTTCTTAGCCGCGCCTTACTTCTTGAAGAACATGGAGGACTGAGGTGCCGTCTTGCCTGGTACAGCCTTTTTTGGTGAAGCTCCTTTGTTGCCGTAGACAACCTTGGCTTTCCCTTTTCTCCTATACTCGGCCATATTTGCATTCTCATCAATGACGGACAAAGCGTTGTCACGTTCAGTTGATTGGTTTTGCAGCCTTGAAATTAGGTTGAGCAAGGTGATTGGCTTCTGCTTGTGATCCAGATAGTGCTTGAAGTCGCTCCAACTTGGAGGTAGCTTTTCGATGAAGCAATTCACGGTGAATGTCTCACATATGTTCATTCTTTCATCAGCTAACTGTTGTGCAAGAACTTGAAGCTCATGTACTTGGTCCATTATGGGCCTGGAATCCACCATCTGGTAGTTGAGAAACTCCCTTGTGGCATGTTTCCCTGAGCCCACATTGTAGACTTTGTACTTGGTTTCTAGAAGATTCCAGAGAACCTTGGAGGTTAGTGCTTTGTTAAACACCTTGAACAGCTTTTCCTCCATGTGCACAAGGATGGCATTTTTGCACAAGTAGTCCGAGAGTGATGCCATGCATTGACACTTGCATACGCATGCACGTCGTTGTTATCAACAAGCAGTGCCGGAGCATCCTCGGTGAGAAACTTCTGCAGGTTGAGTGTACAAAGAAGAAGTGTATCTTTTGTTGCCACGATTCAAAGTTTGTGCCATCAAACTTGTTGGGCGTCACTGCAGAGCTCGGGATGCTCGGTTTCAGCTCGGTCGGAAGGAGAGGAGCAGGTGGTGGACCATTCCCGGGTCGGGTTGTCGACTCACGAAGTTCCTCAGCACCTCCGTTGTTGTTGTTGTTTNGTTTTCAACACCGTTAATCATCTGTTCATAAAAGACAAAAGATATGTCAATATTTTTGAACAAGTATAATTCTTAGTTAAGAGTTAGCAATTATATAATTAAATTAATTGAATTTGCTAAAAATTAAAATTTTCTGTAGATAGCTTTTTTAGTACGTATACAACGCCACACTAAAGCTATCGTAGAAAAAAAAATTGATTGCTCGAAGAACTGTTTCACGAAACTACCACATGCATGGTCTTCATGGAAACTGTTTTAAAATCTCGAGAATCTTGTAGTGAAGTTTTGCGAAACACAACCCAAAGGCCTTCACATAAACATTCACAAATCGATTACACTATAGCATTAATTGTTATCAACTGTTCGGGTTGTAAGATACGTTTTAAACTATATGTAGAAAACGAATCTTTACTTTGGGTTAAAACTGTAGGACAGCGAAAATCCAAATATGAGATAACGATTATAACACCTATGTAAATCGATAAAAGAAAGGAGTAGAAGTAGATTCTCGGAGGCGAGATATGATCTCTTTCCTTAACCCAAAGTAGCTCCCGCAGTGTGGCGGATTAGTGAGTACATGGATCCCAGGATACAACCGAGACGAGACCGAATCCCAACACTTGATTTCGGACTCAAACGAACGTTGGCTCAATGATACACTTTTGATAACACTTACGTTTCTAGTGAGAGAAAGAGGAGTGAGAGAGAGTTGGACTTTTACTGTTTCAGAGTTTTTGTTTTGTCGCAAGTGAGAAACAATGAACGAGAGAGACTTGTATTAATATGGAGAGAACGAGAAGATGCTCTCCACAAAATCTGGGCTCGTGGACTGAGATATCGGGGAGTTGAGGTGAGCTGAAGACGTGGCCGAGTATCCCACGGTGGCGAGATATGCGGAACGACTTACTCTTTCGTTTGGAGTTGATAAGATCAATTCTCGACTTATTATGCAAAACCGACATATCTTGCTGGACCTAAAGCCCATTAACCAAGACCCAAACTCAAACCCAGTTTGGTACGACACAAAGGCATGTGTGGTTTGTGTAACGGTCACTCATCTCAAGCTAACCACTTCTCATTCATTATAACAACGATTTTGACAAGTAACTACAATATGTTATAGTGCTCATTACAAGGAATTCAAAGAGTCCTTAATCCGGTCATTCCGATGATAGACATCACCGGAAAAGTCACCGGAAAGTTGGCTAAAGCCATGTTGTCAAAAATGTAGTTCCAACAGGTCCCACATACATAAAAAGTATTGTTAGTATATATTCTCATAAACACAAATGTAATTGCAACCTATTTTCTAATATCTTCCATGAATGCCTGTTAAAGTGTTAAGCCGATATGTTAAGTTTAACCATCATGCAATCAAGTGTGTATACAATATCAATTACTGCAGACAACAAAAGCAGTTAATTATAATGTGAGAATGATATTACCTTGTAGAATCAACTTACGACAGCACCGAATGTTCCATATTCTAATGGTTGAAGACAACATAATCAATTTATGTCCATAATAATAGAGAATCCTAGTCCATATGCACAACATGTGTATCTTGAATTAAACAGCACATTGGGACATATATACATACCACATAGCTCTGTTTTCTCTCTCCGGTTGAAGAACTGGCATCAATCTCCTTGATTCTTGTGCTAGCAATGCATCAATGGTAATTTGTGCATTGTTCATTCCCCTTCCACCAAGGCCACCACCTACGCCATCACCACGACCTTCACCGCGACCGTCACTTCGCCCACCACCACCACCACGACGACTACCAAATCCACGACATGGAGCAGCAGAGCCACCGGAACCTTGGGATCCACTTGTATTCATCTACCAGGAAACATCATTAATACAGTAGGGTAGTCAGTAATATAAAGCATGAGAGTTCATATGTTAGATAAAAGTAGAACATCTTTCACTTTTATCAAATAAAACACAATGATGTTCTGATATATTAGAGATAGCGAAACAACCTGAAACAAGTTATTTTCTTATGGTGGTGAATGATGAATGTATGCAATGGTGAGATATGAATGGAATGATGGATGGGTGTTTCAATTCCCCTTATGCTGTTGCAGTATAAGAGGTATCAATCCTAAATGAGTGTTTGTGAACAATTAAGATATGCATATAAATCTAAGTTAAGACAAATGTGAAGATTGTTTGTCACTAACAATCCTAAGATGGAAATGTAAAATGCAGAAAATAAACTACAAGAACTAAGAACTAGATGCAAATGAAACTGAATGATTGTAACAGTAATGAAGCAAGATTAGAAGTAGGAACTACTACTAATGAACTAATGCAAGACAGGTAATGAACTGAAAACTAAATGATTGCAACTAAAATGAAACAGGAATGAAACAGGACAATCACAAATCATGAACAAGAACTCTGGGGATGAACTCGAGCAAGCACTCGACCGAGTGTAGGTCGAGTACAGGGTCGAGCTAGAATAATCCGGAAAACAGAGCAATGCTAGAAAAACAGAGCAACACAAGAACGAATCAAACAACAAGCAAGCAACAGGATTAAGACTAAGATATCAATAAACAAAGAAGGCCTTGAGGAGGGATTCATGGGCTAGACTAATGAATGAGGCTATCACACTTTGGCCAACAAATCTCAAGCAAAGCTTTGAGCTAATCTCTAGACACATTAATCTAAGACAAGCTTCTTCCACTCTCATGGCAAGAATCAATCAAACCTATGCATCTCTAGACTTGTTCTCACAAAGTAAAGAATCTACACAAGCAGGCATTAAGCAATATGTCTCATACCAAGCAAAACCTCTAATCTCTTAACAATCAAGATGGTAAGCTCTAAATCTAGCCTTATCTATGCCTCTTAAACATTGGTGTGATGCTAAGAAGCTTAAGATTAGATACTACCCTCTCAGATATAGGATCAGCATTAAGAACATCTACCCTAGAAGAGATCTACAACAATCAAGCTTGACCAAAGCAAACAAACCTCAAACAAAGCCTAGCCTAACCCATCCTCAAGATCCTAAGGAAACTACTCACAACAATACATGATGAACAAAGTCAAAAACCCAGAAAATATTGAAACTTGCATTATCAGAAAGATGAAACAAAGATCTTCAATATTAATGAAAGGATCAAACTCAAATTCTCAATATTAA
>NW_010921759.1:38024-38496 GCF_000633955.1 Camelina sativa
ATGGGGGATTCTTACTTATTTGCTATGGTTCTCTTTTCTTCTTATTCTTAAGACATATAAGCATTTTGCTAAACTTTTATTTTCTTTCTTTTCTTTTCCTTAACTAGAACCATCTTAAACACCATTTTACTTCCCATCCTCTCACTAGACTTTTGCTTAAACACAATCTCCTCTTAAAGACTCTACCCTTTTTTTCTTTCTCTTTTCTTTCATTTCTTTTTATAACAGCCAAGTCCCAAACCCAACAAGTGAACCACCTAGTCCTATCTAGTTTGAAAAATGCAAACTAGAACTACACAAGGTCTTACTCTTGTCAGTTCAAACCTAACACTTTCTACCAAGCTCAATCCCAAAAATAGGCCACACACACTCAAGAATCAACAAGGCTTGAAAGAAGGTTTGGTTTAGGAGTAGGGGAACTGATCTTAATGATTTAATCAGCTACTTGGATCAACAAGAGTGGTAAAAAGGA
>NW_010921759.1:39602-45339 GCF_000633955.1 Camelina sativa
TTTTCAAATTTTTATGGTTTTTCTATGCCTTAGATGCTTATGCAAGTGCTAACATGATGATGATAAAAATTTGAAATAAGAACACAAAACACAATGTCAAATGCTATCTCAAACCCTCCCCCAAACTTAAATCACACAGTCCTCTGTGTGAAAGAAATTTGTAAGAGGATTCAAGACTAAAAACAAAACAAAACACAATATGAAATGCATTGATATTTACAAGTGAAGGTGATAGTGGTACCTTTGGGATTGTGGAAGAAGTTGTCCACATCCATCTGCATGCTGTCATAGGAGTAGTTGGGGTCTTGTTGGTGACTTGGAGATGGGCTTTGGGGCAGCTCGACGATGGAGATCGACCGGCACTCGGTCGAGTACGTGTCCGAGTGGGTCGAGCTAGACCGCGAGTGTCAAATTGTTGACCTTGCTGCTGGCAAAACTGCTGGTAGAGAGCTGGATCCATATAGTACTGAGGTGGGATGGGAAGGTAACTTGGATAACCTGGATAAGCAGCTGGAGGTGGGAAACCATAGGGTGATCTGGGCTGGTACTCGGCCGAGTGCATTGGAGGTGCTCGGTCGAGTGCCTCGAAAATTGTTGTTCTCGGTTACTTGAGCTCCTCTTCCTCTGATTTGGCTCATACATTGAAGCCATAGCTGGTTCCACAGGATTCGCAACCCTTGAAAGTGCTCTAGTTGAGCTACTTCTCCTCAAAGGGCTTGAATGGCTAGGAGATGAGTTTCCACTCTTCAGCTCAGCAATCTCCTTCTTTAAGCCTTTGATAGACTTAGCCATGTTGGTCACCTTCTTCTTCAGCTTATCAAACCTCTTTCCATGCCACTTGCCCCACTTTTGCAAAAGAGTTAACCTCTTGGCATTCTCCCTCACTCCTCTACTATCTCTTGGGTTGGGCTCATAGTCTTCAAAGTAGAACTGCTCCTCTCCATCAGCTACTTGTGCATTCCCAGCTTCCTCAACTCTAGGTTGAACCACTCCATCAAACCAATGCTCCTCAGCTGGCCAAAAATCAATGTTGGCTCCTTCTTGAATGGTGGTGAGCTCTTGGTTAGGCAATATGAATTGCTTTTTCCCAAGTGTTGGAAGCTCAAAGTTGAAGATGTGGTTCCCTTGATGCATCTCCTTGGCTAGGATGAGAGTAGAAGTGAGGTAGCTTGAGTCAATCCATCTTGGTGAGACACTTTCTCCTCTAAGTGGAACTTTAGCAGCTTGAAGGATTGGAGTGATGATGCCTCCAATGGTAAGTGCTCCTCTTGACCCTTTGTTCTCCAACTTTCCTACCCAACTTCTCAATTGAATCATGTGGTCAATGAGCACCATTCCTAGATCAGTCTCCACTGTGCTCCCAAGAATGATGGCACCATTCCTTGCTTGAAAGATCACTCCATTAAGAGCCAAGTCAATCATCTTTAACTCTCCCTCATTGATGTTCCCAGTTTCCTTCCTTGCAAAGAAGGTGTTGGCAAGAGCCTTGTGGAAGTACCTTAGGACTGGGCTCCTTATCCTTGAGCTCTTGGAGTTGGAGGATGAGTAGAGCTTGTTGTCTCCAATGGTTTCCCACACAGCATACAACTCTTCTCTTGGAACCATCAAACTCCTATTGCTCCCAACCTCAAAACCAAACACATTGGCTATCTTTTTCATTGAAAGCTCATGCTTCTTTCCTTTGATAGTGAAGGAAATGTGGCCAGCTCCAACCTCAGGGTCTTTCCTTGCATATGTATGCAGCTTGACAGTGGCAAGGAACTCACAACTCTCCTCTTTGTAGCCCTCCATGCAAAGCCCCATAAACTTGGTGAGATTGCTCTTCTCAAAGAGATATTCCACATCCTCATCAATAGCAAGCTTCTCCATGGTCTCCTTGTGAGGATATCTAGTTCCCAGGAACTCCATCCTCATGAAAGCATCATAAAGCTGCCTCTTTGACAGCCCACAAGACTCAGCTTCTCCATCATCCATCAATTCTTCTTCTTCACTTTCTTCCTCACTCTCATCACTCTCCTCTTGCTGAACTTCAACAGCTAGCCTCTTCCCCTTGGCCTTGTGTCTCCTCATAAACTCATTGAGAGTAGGCTCTCTTTCCTCCTCACTTTCGGTCCTCTCAGGATCTTCCTCAACTAGCTCTCTCCTTGGACGCGGCACCTGGCTCGACCGGCTGCTCGAACCGGCACTCGGTCGAGTGGTCGCTCGAGTGGTCCGTCGAGTGACTCTCCCAGCTTCACCTCTTGATTCAAGGTCATCATCACGACGTTCCATGGAGCTGGCAGCGGTTCGGTGAGACTTCTTGGTTATCTTGGAAGACATTTTCAGAAGAAACTGAAGGAAATAGACTCAAAGCTCAAAGTTAATAGGTTAGTGACCCAAAAACTTGAAAGAACAAAGCAAAAGCAAGAGATGAACTTTGAGAGAGATCTTAAAGCTTGAATTTAAATGTTTTGAGCAAATGAGAGAATGTGAGAAGTATAGGATCGTGCAAGGACTATATAAAGAAGCTAAGGGGACAAGGAGACAAGGGTGGAGCGTCCATACCATTCAAATTTGAATTGGGAATCTTTGACTTGCTTTTGGCTGCCACTCGACCCCACACTAGACCAGCACGTGGTCGAGCTCTTTGACAAATTTTGAAATTTCAAAAATTTTCTCCTTGTTCTTCCCTCCACTCGATCATTCTAGAAAAAAATGGGAATCGAATGGGCCTCAATTAGTATTCAGCTCGGCCGAGTACCTCTCGTGGCCTGGTCGAGTGGGCCTGCGAGTCTTCTTCTCCAAGTCCACATCTCTCCTTAACCAACTACATTCTCACTAAAAGGCCTATCCAACAAAAACATAAAAGAAAACACATCAAAACTACTAAGAAATTAAAGCATATTTACAAAGGATATCTTAGGGACTTCCTCCCTAGTGAGCTTGTTTAAAGTCACTAAGCTTGACTTTGGTTTCTTTTTAGACTTGATCTAGATACCAAGGAGGTGATGAAATCCTTCCTGGAACCTCTTGGTCACTGTGAAGTTGATCCTTGATCACCTCACCCTTAGCACACAAACCATACTTCTTCTTGATTTTGAGCCTAGGTCTTGCTTTCCTCAAAGACCTCTTGTTCAGCTTAACTTGGAGATGTTGAACTGACCTCTTAAGCTTCTCCACAGAATCCTCTTGAAGTGGGAGCTCAGCCTTAGGATCTCCTTCATCCTTGAAAACCTCATGATCAACTCTCTCCTTGATAGTGAAGGGTTGATCATCAATGGTAGGAAGGTTGGTTGGGTTATAGATGTTGAACTTCATGACTGTATCCTCAGCAATGTTCAAGGTCACAAGACCTTCCTTGACATCAATAACTGCTCCAACAGTGGCTAAGAATGGTCTCCCTAATAAGATTGGATCTTCAGGCTCCTTGTCCATCTCTATGACCACAAAATCAGTGTGAACCCTTGCCTTCCCTATCTTGAGTGGGACATTCTCCAACCTTCCAACTACCTCTCTATTTGTCCCATCAGCTAGGCACACATGGAGGTTAGTGGATTTGAAATCAGTTCTCCCAAGCTTTTGAGCTATGGAGTATGGCATCACACTTGTTGAAGCTCCCAAATCACAAAGGCATTGATTGTAGTGAAGGTAACTGATGGTGCAAGGCAGATAGAATGGCCCTGGATCCTTAAGCTTAAGTGGGATGATCACTCCTCCAAGGTTCTCAAGATCTTTCTCATCTTGAGCTTGAGCCTTCTTCTTTGACAAATCAAGCAAAAAATCTCTATAGAGAGGATATGGTTCATACTGTTCCAAGGCAGGTCCTCTTTCCTCTTCTTGGTAAGCTATGATGATCTCTTGAATGGCTGACACTTGTTCCTTTTTCTCAACCAAAGCTTCTTCCTTCAAAACTCTTTCTTCCTCTTGTTGCTTAGCTAACATCTCCTTTTTCTCAATGATTTCCCTAAGCTCCTTAATTTTCTGTGCTTTGAAACGCCCAGGGAATGGTAATGGAGGCTTGTAGGCAGGAGGAATGTACTTAGCAAGCTTGACAGCTTCGGAGTCTCCAGCTCGATCGACCACTCGAGCATGCACTCGGTCGAGTGGCTGCTCGAGTTCCTGGTCGAGTTCGTATGCGAGCTCCTGTTGCTTTGCACAAACGTCACTTGGGGCTTCAGTAACTAATGAATTCCCCCAAACTTGGACTTCACTGTCCTCAGTGACTTCTTCCTCTTGAAATTGAATGGCTTTGGCTGTGAACTCCCTTGGATTTTGGACAGCTTTTCCAGGGAGTTGGTTGGGTTTTGGAGCTGAAGTAGAGGCTATGTTACTCTCCATATACTTCACTCTTGAATTGAGACCCTCAAACTTCATATTCAGATCATTGTACTGTGATGTTAACCTTTGGTTCAACTCAGCAAACTGTTTGGTTTCCTCAATCTTTCCTTGTGTTTGCCCAATCAACAATTGTTGCATCATTGCTCTTAAGTCTTGTTCTTGGCCTTGGTTAGTCTGAAACCCTGGTGGGGGACACAACTGAAGCTGGAACACTTGATGTTGTTGTTTGGGGATGTAGTTTTGTTGCTGTTGAGGCTGTTGAGGTGGATAGACTTGCTCTTGAGTGTAACACCCCAATTTTTATAATTGGGCCAGTTTTGTTGTAATTAAGTCGCAGCCCATTAGGCCCAACAACTTGCAAAACGACAAGGGTTTACGTTTGGTATGTGTGCTTGCGTATAATGTATGTACGCATACATACCGCCGTCTTTGTTAACAAGACTACAAGCGAGGAGAGTTTGTGAAGCCTAAGAGAAGTCGACCATGTATATACTTGAGTCTCTTGTTGTTGATCCCATTCGTTCGTAAAAGTAGCAAAAGAGGTCGTGACGTTGTTGTGGTGGTGATGAGTCGTGGAGGAGAAGCGTACCGTACGGACCCGTGGTTCTCGCTGGTCACCGTCGATCACGGCCATTGGTCAATCAGCCACCGTGTGTCACCGGAGATGTCACCCGCTGACACCGGAGCAGCCGTAGCCCATCATTGAGGCCATTATAGGTAAGGAAACCTAGATTTGTTTTATAACTTGGGCTGGAAGTCATCGACTGTTGTAGACCTAATCCTTGATCTGTTGCTTGCTTGTGATGTATGTTGCTGAGCCATGGGGAAGTATCCACCGTGTGGCTAAACCGCCACGTTGAGCCGCCGAGAAAAGTTGTAGAGAAAGGTAAACGGCGAAGCCTACTTTCGTGTTTGTTGCGGATGTTTTATGTTGTGTTATTAAACCGGATATTAACCATAGTAAACAAAGAATTCTAAGTTGCGTAATTGATGTCTTGAACCGAAGTTGGAATCGTGAGTTGGTCTGTGACGTTGAGTGGGCAAGGTTCTGATTATTATATATGGTTGGTTTAATATCTTAACCGGAAGGATTTAATCAGCCATAATTAATGGTGCATGTGACCGAGAGTTGAGATTGTTCATTAAACCAAATGTTGTGAGCGTGAGGATTAAATTGTGATGTATTAAATTATTAGATTTTGGTCTAATTAATTTAATTAAAGGAAACACCATAAGTATAAGTTATGAGACTTTGGTTTGGATTGTTATATTGGATTAATATCATGGATATGGTCTTTGATCGGCTATTTTAAATCATTGCAGACTGAGATTGTTGTTGAAGTGAGTCTTCTGTTGATGCTAGTTCTAAGGATTCAATCCAATGGCTAAGGTGAGGGTGGTATTTGCGGATAACAGTAAC
>NW_010921759.1:46443-48926 GCF_000633955.1 Camelina sativa
GATTTGTGTGCAAAATAAAATAGTTTGTTAGTAACATGTTATATGTGAAGCACATTTAGCTACATGATATGATGTTATGAATTAACTTATATATTATATTATAAATATAATTATGAACATACAAGAGAATGAGAATGAGAAATGATAAGATACTTGAGGATGTTGGACTCTAATGAACCGACGGGTTCATTGCAAGTCATAAACCGCTGACGAGCAGGGGAAGAATCGAGCTATGGGCCGTGGTCTTCTAAGAAAAGGGGGTTTGGGAGCCATAAAAAGTGTTAATGGACAAACCTATAAGTAATGTAAAGAAACAGAAATATTTGTGTGTGGTAGTCGCCACAAAAGTGCATAAAATAAGATGAGAATTATTAAGGAGAAATAAGATGTTTGTTTGTTTGTTTGCTTGATAGACATTCTGAATCTATGCTAAGTAATGGTTGTTGATTATATTTGGAACGTGATTATTGTATGTCCAGTGGGCAGAGTTTGATCTCCTCATTGAGTAAACTTGTTTACTCACCCCCTTTTCCCTTTTTCCTAGGTTAGTAAGTCTAAGAGTTGCAGTTTGAAGTTTGTTCGTTGGTGAATCTTAAAGAAAGAAACGTTTTTGGCCAGAACGGATGGATTACATGTTGTTCCGTCTTTTGCGACGGTACGGGTGTTACATTGAGGATTGGCCACATTGGTACTCCTATAAGAGAGATTGTTGTTCTTGAAACCTCCTTGGTTGTAGCCTTTGAATCCTCCTTGATTTTGCATGTAGCATAACTCAGCAAACTCAGTCTCCCCCTCTTGAGCTGGAACCTATTCTTCACCAATGAAGTGAATAGATTTTTGTTGGCTAAGAAGGATCTTGTCAAGCTTCTCATTGACCATCTTCAAGTCCTTCTTGTACTTGTCCTCTTGATCAGTTGAGCAACTCCTTATGGTTCTTTCATAGTCCTCATTATAGTTGCCATCTGACTGAGCAAGATTCTCAACTAATTCCCAGCCTTCTTCCACATTCTTGTTGAGGAAGTTGTCATTAGAAGCTGTGTCAAGCAACATCCTTATCTTGGGAAGTACTCCTCTATACAATGTACTCAAGAGTGACTCATTACTGAAGCCATGATGAGGACATTGAGTCTGAAATCCTTTGAACCTCTCCCATGCTTCACAAAAGCTTTCATTGTTTCTTTGAGCAAACCCAGAAATCTCATTCCTCAACCTAGCAGTCCTTGCATTGGAGAAGAATTTGGCTAAGAAAGCCTTCTTGCAAGCATCCCATGTGGTTATTGCTCCAGTAGGAAGAGTCTTCTCCCAAAGGTGTGCCTTATCTCCAAGTGAGAATGGGAAGAGCCTCAACTTGAATCCATCTTCACTCACTCCATTGATCTTTGTAAGACCACAAATTCTGTCAAACTCATCAAGGTGATCTAGTGGATCCTCCATTGGCAACCCATGGAACTTGTTAGCTTGAATCATGGAGATCAATCCACTCTTGATCTCAAAGTTGTTGTTTGCTACTGTTGGAGGCACAATTCCAGCCCTTTGGTTGTGGGTGTTGGGTGCATCTCCAGCACCAATGTGCCTAGGTCTCTGCTCATGGTTAGCTTGTTGCTCCATGATCACTGAATCCTCTTGCTGAACTTGAACTACCCTTCTTCTCTGATTTCCCAAACCCTTTGGCTTCCTATGTATGTTGTCAATAGGCCTTTGAAGATTATATTTCCCCTTAGACCTTGTGTGCATCAACAAACGCGAGTACAGACTCGAACAGGTTCACAATTGAGCTCAGGCTCGTCTGGGGGGTCAAGTCGACTGGGAAGTGGTGTCCAAATGTACACGGCTTCTGGCTCGATCAAGTGCTCGATCACTGCTCGGTCGAGTGGTGGTCGAGTGACTGGTCGAGTGATACCTGAAATGGAACTGCAACCCAACAACAGAAGATTCAATTGTATAAACGAACTTAATCTTAGACTAATATGGATCCTAAATGTCACAAAAACACACTCAAATGGGCAACGGCGCCAAATTGAAACAAGTTATTTTTATTTGGTGGTGAATGATGAATGTATGCAATGGTGAGATATGAATGGAATGATGGATGGGTGTTTCAATTCCCCTTATGCTGTTGCAGTCTAAGAGGTATCAATCCTAAATGAGTGTTTGTGAATAATTAAGATATGCATATAAATCTAAGTTAAGACAAATGTGAAGATTGTTTGTCACTAACAATCCTAAGATGGAAATGTAAAATGCAGAAAATAAACTACAAGAACTAAGAACTAGATGCAAATGAAACTGAATGATTGTAACAGTAATGAAGCAAGAACAGAAGTAGGAACTACTACTAATGAACTAATGCAAGACAGGTAATGAACTGAAAACTAAATGAATGCAACTAAAACGAAACAGGAATGAAACAGGACAATCACAAATCATAAACAAGAACTCTGGGGATGAACTCGAGCAAGCACTCGACCGAGTGTAGGTCGAGT
>NW_010921759.1:50668-54854 GCF_000633955.1 Camelina sativa
ATATATGAACATCACAACCTATTTTGAGAAACTATTTTCTACCTTAGGTAAACATGTGTGTGAAGTTAACCCTACATACCATACCTTAAATGTGAAATTACCAGAGATTTAGAAGCTTTTTCGATCTGGAGTTAGATGTATAAGGTTGAGTGTTTATTTAATCTCAATGGTACAAAGCATAAAGAGAAGTTATATAGGCAGAGAAAGAAATCTTGAAGAAAGTAAAATATCAAAGTCTTCGAAACCCATCAGTAATTAAGGACTGAGTTTACTTTGTTACAAAAGTGAGAATTACTTACCCACTTGGTAAGTATTGAATGTGAATAGACGTGAGAAAAGTGCAGATGCAAGCTAGTTGGGATTTGTTATTCGTATTGGGCTTGCTATGTTTTTTTGGTTTGAACATTATATGAAAGGAACTTGGGCTTCCTGGTCTGTTGGACTGTATGCCTTATATTGATGATACTCAATACTGTATCTTTTAGAGTAATATTTGGCTTCCCCTATTTAGGGTATCTTTGCCTAGATCGCACAACCTTCTTCTTCCTCCACTGCCGTCCCATTCCCAGGACATTACCATCAGAAGCTCACACAAGCCGTTTAACACTATAACCGACCCGCTTGTTTGTCGTGCCAGCCGCCGCCAAGCAGAAATTCTATTTGAAAAGTAATCGACATCACAGGTATGCCACTTATGAGCAGAACATCCTCGAATTCAAGTGTGTTTTTGACTCTATCGTTTAGAGTGAATATTCCAACATTAGGGGAAGCCAATTTATTTTATAGTACGAACAATTTGGTTTGGATAAAAATCCCCTTGTGGTGAAATATTGTTTTATCAACCTCTTCATCTTATTGAAAACAAGAAATTTTACCATACTTGTTTGTTATCTGGATATAAAATATTATTGTAGAAGGCCCTATTTGTTTTGTTGTGTAAGCTGCAGGATAGTATGAAAGATTTATTGCTCATGTGAAAGATATTTACCAGTTATATGTCGAGAATGCTGGTGAGAAAATTCAGTTCTATGTGTATTTATCTATTATGTTTTTCGTCAATGGAGGTTAATGTAATGATATTTCATGTTTTGACAGACCTTATGGATGAAGGTGATGATGACATTGAGTTTGACGAAGGAAAAACAGTGTGTAACAATTATCGACAAGGTTTAATACAGAAAGAGCCTTCGACAACAAGTTCTGAAAAGGAAGTCATAGCATTGAAGAAGAGAGTCAAATATCTCGAATGTGTAGTGTGGAATTTGCATGCTCATATTGATCGGTTGGTTAGATCCACTGGGAAGATTGCTATGTAATGGTATCTAACTTAATCATTTGTAACTTCTTGTACATGTGTTTAATGTGTTAAGAATTGATTAAGTCAGCTTCGATCTTAAATTTGTAAGTTAACATTTTTTCTTCACTTTGGTGTAATAAAGAGCCATATAGTGAACAAATTCGTTGTCCTTACATTTTTTCTTCACTTTGGTGTAATAAAGAGCCACATATTCGTTGTCCTTACATTGCTACAAGTTTTTGTAGATATTTTCCCTACAACTTATGCTACACGAATTGTAGATTTTGTTACAACTCATTCGTAGGACCATAATTTTGAATTTTTTAAAATATTATACTACAAATCCCTACAATCGCCCATGTGCTACAAAATATTATGTCCCAAATCTTGTGGCAAATTTGTTTCAACTTTACCTTGTAGCTTTTTGTCTTAATCTTCCTACGAAAAGTAACAAATTAGTCACAAAATCAGCTTTCTAAAAATTAGTCACTATTTAGTAACTAATTGTAGATATATTTTGTTACAAATTTTAACGTATCTATATTATGTAACTATATAACCGATTTTTACTAGTGGAAGTAGATGAGAATATCACATATAAGGTTTTAGCTGAGATGGTAATTGAAGATTTTGGACTTGATTGTTTAGTGAATGATATAAAACTTAGCTGTAGGATTTCTTCAAGGATGAATTTGACGGTAGAAGATTCTCCACCAATGTATTTGCGGAATGATCGTCAAGTACATACGTGATGTTCATATATTTTACCTTGTTTTCCCTTAGTTTATTCACATCTTTTGCATTTTTTGCTATCCATTTAGGCCATTATTGTGTAGCTTTAGCACTAATCATGCATTATAGTTTAGATGCATTGCATTTGCATCTTTTCATGCATATTCAGGTGATTTTGGAGCTTAAGGAGCTTGGAAGCAATGCTGAAGAGAAGTGAAGCAACCATGAAGGGAAAGCAAGAGAGTTAAGGCTGAAACAACAAGGTCCAGAGTCCAACTCGACCGCACACTCGACCAGACACTCGACCGTGTGCTGAGGAGGACTCGACCGAGTGGAGAATGCACGAGAGAAGCCAGCTCGACCTGCCACTCGACCGAGCACAGGTCGAGTTGACCGAGCCGTTGACTATTTTGTCTTTTAGTATTTTTAGGGCTTCCACCCCCTCTCCTATATAAAGCCTTGTACCTGCAGCCACCAAAAGAGTCCAGCTTTTAGATATTCTCTAAACCTAGTTTTTACCCTTTTGGGAATTATTCTTTTTGCACTTTTTATTTTCCTTAGATTTTGTACTTGTTTTAGAGAGAAAAGACTAGATTCTTGTATTTTGTTGGTTTCATAACTTTCAAGATATAAAGATTTCGAGTTTTATTTCTTCATCAATATTGTAGATCTCTGTGTTATCTTTCATTTGATGCAAGTTTCAATATTTTCTGGGTTTATGATTTTTGTGTTCATCATGTGTTCTTGTGAGTAGTTCTTTAGGATCTTGAGGATGGGTTAGGCTGGATTGATCTTGTGGTTTGTGTGATT
Organism: Camelina sativa; assembly: GCF_000633955.1. Taxonomy (NCBI): domain Eukaryota; kingdom Viridiplantae; phylum Streptophyta; class Magnoliopsida; order Brassicales; family Brassicaceae; genus Camelina; species Camelina sativa. The sequence goes on from NW_010921759.1 coordinate 53,508, forward strand.
TGGTCAAGCTTGATTGTTGTAGATCTCTTCTAGGCTAGATGATCTTAATGCTGATCCTGAACTGAGAGGTTAGGGTTTGATTTCAAGCATCTTAGCATCACACCAATGTTTAAGGAGCATAGATAAGGCTAGATCTAGAGCTTACCATTAGGCTTGCTAAGAGATTAGAGGTCTTGTTTGGTTTGAGATGTATTGCTTAATGCCTGCTTGTGTAGATTCTTTACTGTGTGAGAACAAGTCTAGAATTGCATAGGTTTGATTGTTTCTTGCCATGAGAGTGGAAGAAACTTGTCTTAGATTTATATGTCTAGAGATTAGCTCAAAGTTTGCTTGAGATTTGTTGACCAAGTTAGATAACCACAATGATTAGTTCAGCCCATGAATCCCTCCTCAAGGCCTTCTTTGTTTATTGATTTTTAAGTCTTAATCCTGTTGCTTGCTTGTTGTTTGATTCGTATTTGCATTGCTCTGTTTTTATTGTGTTGCTCTGTTTCCCGGATTTATCCAGCTCGACCCTGTACTCGACCTACACTCGGTCGAGTGCTTGCTCGAGTTCATCCCCAGAACTCTTGTTTATGATTTGTGATTGTTCTGTTTCATTCCTATTTGCATTTCTGTTTCATCTACTCATTGTCCTGTTCATTATTGTCTTGCATTAGTTCATCATAGTAGTTTCTATTTCTGTTCTAGCTTCATATAGTCATAATCATTCTGTTCCATTCACATTTAGTTCTTAGTTCTTGTAGTTTTACTTTCTGCATCTTTACATTTTCATCTTAGGATTGTTAGTGACAAACAATCTTTGCATTTGGCTTAACTTAGATTCATATGCATATCTTAATTGTTCACAAACACTCATTTAGGATTGATACCTCTTATACTGCAACAACATAAGGGGAATTGAAACACCCATCCATCTATCCATTCATATCTCACCATTGCATACATTCATCATCATTCATTCATCACCCACATAAACAAAAAGCTTGTTTCAATTTGGCGCCGTTGCCCATTTGAGTGTGTTTTTGTGACATTTAGGATCCATATTAGTCTAAGATTAAGTTCGTATAACCACTTGTTCACTACTGCTCTTGTTTCTTCTCCTGCTTGTCTTTGATTGAGTTTCAGGTGCCAGCTCGACCATCAACTCGACCACCACTCAACCGAGTTGTGATCAAGCACCTGATCGAGTCAGACGCCGGATCTAAATAGACAGCACTTCCCAGTCGACTCGACCATAAACTCGAGCCTGTGCTCGACCGAGTGTCTGTTCGAGTCAGTAACCATGTTTCAAGGCAGTGAGTTCTATTATGCACCCATGCACCAGCAACAAGGTTTCCAGACTCA
>NW_010921759.1:55745-56781 GCF_000633955.1 Camelina sativa
TTTTTTTTTTTTAATACCTTAATTTACTAGTGGTCCCATACCCACTAACATCCTAACATCAGTCAATAACCGCGGATAATCAAATAAAACAAATTTCATTAAACCAACAGAATTCCAACATTCAAATCCAATAACCAATAACATCAATCAAATAAAGAGATAACCAACAACTAACATCCTACAATGTTCCTTTGACTTAATCTAGCAACCTAACAACAGCTAGACCACAATCAATCAAGTCTCTAGAACATCCTCCTCCTCATAGCCCTTGATTCCACGATCACACTTTTCCTTTACCTGCACACCACAAACAACAATTGAGATGCGTAAGTATTATCATAAATACTTAGTGAGGCCATCCTCCCATCTACTGGGTTATACACACAAGCAGATGAGACCCTCAAGTTCAAGCAAAACAAACAACACACAACAATACATCAAACCAGAAAAACAAGTCTCGGATAAGACTAGTGTCGACCGATGCCAAACGGTGTCGATCGATGCTACAACAAGGTGTCGACCGATGCCAAACAGTGTCGACCGATGCCCATCAAATTGGTGTCGACCGATGCTCCTGAGTGTCGATCGATGCCTCCTCTGCAGACACGATCTGCGCGAAACCCAGCGACGAACTCCGACTCCAATCAACCCAAAATCGACTCCAATCAAGTCTAACCATCTCGGAATTCACTAGAAATCACACAAATAACGAACCCAAGCAACAAGACAACACAAACCACAAAGAGAACACACAAACAAGAGAGATCTCATGCTTAGATCAACCATGGTCAAGCACTCACCTCAAGAACAAGAAGTTTGGATTGAGAAACGTGGAAAACAACACCTCCAGAAGCTTCCCCTTCGATTCCAGCAACAGCTAACCCTCCTACAGCCTCAGATCTCTCCAAAATCACCAAGAACAAGCCCAGAAATCTCAGAAAACGTTTTTCTCTCTTTTCTCTCTTTCTTTTCACTCAACGGCGACAAAATGAGACTCTGAAACCCTAAAATTCGTCCTAAGACACTTATAACTCGA
>NW_010921759.1:57721-57903 GCF_000633955.1 Camelina sativa
ACACTATTTGCTCACAACTCAGTGCTTCCCCCGTCCGTGGTCGCAACCAACGAATCATGCCGGCTCGCTATCAGGCCAACCGCCTTAAGCTACGGCATCCAGGAAGTCACACGCACACACTCCCCCGCTCTCGGCTCGCAACCCTCGAGACATACCGGCTCACTGCCGAGCCTCGGCTCACA
>NW_010921760.1:0-8389 GCF_000633955.1 Camelina sativa
TTCTGATTGCATCCTTCCTGCTATCATAAACAACCATTTGGATTGATAACCCTTTGTACTACAACTACATAGGGAATTGATACCCTGGGTGAAAAACCTGTTATCAATTTGGCGTCGTTGCCATTTGGTTGAATTTAATTTTGCTACGTTTAGGATTTCAGCACTTGTTAGATCAAGTTCTCTTATCTACATTGGTTTGGAATCTGACTTGTTTGTTTTCGTTTTTGTTCGTTTTGCATTTCAGGTACCACCCGAGCACCCACCCGACCCGTCACTCGATCACCTGGATCGAGTTGACCCTCGTGTACACCCTTGATCACCTACTTGTGCATGCAAACACGATCCAAAGGTAGCCGCAACTTGAGTCCATTCATCGACAACATCGACAGACCAAGGTTACTTCGTCAACAACAAGTTCCACAACCGCAACCACCCACAATTGAGGAGACAATGAACGATCAAAACGGTCCACCAGCTCCTCAAGCAAGGACCTACATAGGAGCAGGGGATGCTCCATCTACTCACACTCGAAGGAATGACATTGTGACACCTGCTGTCCAGAACAACAATTTCGAGATCAAGAGTAGTCTCATCCAGATGATACAAAGCAACAAGTTTCATGGATTACCTTTGGAGGACCCATTGGATCATCTAGATGAATGTGATAGGCTCCGTGGCCTCACCAAGATAAATGGAGTTAGTGAGGATGGATTCAAACTCCAGCTTTTCCCATTCTCTTTGGGCGACAAAGCACACATCTGGGAGAAATCACTCCCCAAGGAGTCCATCACCACTTGGGAAGCATGCAAGAAGGTGTTTCTGGCCAAATTCTTCTCCAACTCCAGAACCGCAAGGCTGCGAAATGACATTTCCAGCTTTGTTCAGAAGAACAATGAGACGTTCAGTGAAGCTTGGGAACGTTTCAAGGGATACACCACCTGATGCCCTCATCACGGCTTCATCAATGCTTCATTGCTGAGTACACTTTACAGAGGAGTGGTCCCCAAGATACGGATGTTGCTGGACACCGCAAGCAATGGTAACTTTCGTTGATAAAGGTTGGGACCTAGTGGAGAACTTGGCTCAATCTGACGGGCATTATAANTTTGGAGGACCCATTGGATCATCTAGATGAATGTGATAGGCTCCGTGGCCTCACCAAGATAAATGGAGTTAGTGAGGATGGATTCAAACTCCAGCTTTTCCCATTCTCTTTGGGCGACAAAGCACACATCTGGGAGAAATCACTCCCCAAGGAGTCCATCACCACTTGGGAAGCATGCAAGAAGGTGTTTCTGGCCAAATTCTTCTCCAACTCCAGAACCGCAAGGCTGCGAAATGACATTTCCAGCTTTGTTCAGAAGAACAATGAGACGTTCAGTGAAGCTTGGGAACGTTTCAAGGGATACACCACCTGATGCCCTCATCACGGCTTCATCAATGCTTCATTGCTGAGTACACTTTACAGAGGAGTGGTCCCCAAGATACGGATGTTGCTGGACACCGCAAGCAATGGTAACTTTCGTTGATAAAGGTTGGGACCTAGTGGAGAACTTGGCTCAATCTGACGGGCATTATAATGAGGAATACGATCGTACTGTGCGATCTACAGGAGAGGAAGATGCCAAGTACAAGAGGGACATGAAAGACCTCAATGATAAGCTCGATAAACTACTCAGCCAGCAGCAGCATGTTCATGCAATATCAGAGGAAGAGCAGTATTTACAACAAGATGGGGAGAATGTTGAAATAGAGGATGTGAACTACATCAACAACCAAGGAGGTTACAACAAAGGATACAACAACTACAAGCCGAATCCGAATCTGTCCTACCGTAATCCGAATGTTGCCAATCCTCAAGACCAAACCTACCCATCAGCAGTTCAAGGGAACCAGGTCCAGCAAAAGCCTTTTGTTCAATACAACCAAGGCTATGCCCCTAAGCAGCAGTATTCTGGAAATTACCACCAACTCATTGCACCACCTGGATTCCAACAACAGCAAGGCCCGCAGCACCAATCCCAAGAAGCTGACCTACGCAACCTAATTCAGCAGATGATTCAAAACCAGGCATCCGCTGCTATGGATACCGCAAGATGATTTGCGGAGATAAGCAACAAGATCGATTCCGGATACAATGACTTGACTGCCAAGTACGATTCGCTCAATACTAAACTGAGGTACCTAGAAGGCCACCACAACAACCAACCAGCTCCAAAGATCAACCAGCTTCCAGGTAGAACTCGATGACTCACCCGATGATGGTGATCGGATGATGCATCGAGTAGATGTTCAGATGACAGATCAACCTCAACTACCTGTAGCAGCAGAAGGGGAACTAGAGGAAAGGTTCAATGCTGTTCTTAACATCCAACTGGAGGCGCTTGCAGAGCGTATGGCCAAACGTAAAGCTTCACCTCCTAAACTTCAGCCACCACCACATTTCTTTAGATTTTTACTTTGTACTCTTTATTCTCTACTCTATCGTTTATTACAATGCAATTTTCATTCGTATATGCTTTTGTTTCTCTTGCAATGAATTCCGAGTAGTGTAGTAAAGTTTCTAGGGATGGGATAGATGATTTTGTGTTCTTGATTGGTTAGGATGTCTTAGTTTGATTGTATATGTTTAATAGATTCCCTTCTAGATTGGTGTTCTTAATGCTGTCAATAAACCGAGAGGGTGGGATTAGATCTAGGGCGTTTTACCACCGAGAGGTGTAGATGAAATTCTTGAATCAACCAATGCTAGAGGTTTACTCACTTAGCCTAAGAGATTAGATGAGTAAGGGGTTTACTGACAATAATGAATCGGTTCTTATTGCCTGCTTGGTCATGTTTCTCCAACGAGAGTTGGGTAGGGGAGTGATCAAGGTTGATATTTTCTATCACGAGAGTGTTTTAACAAGATATTAGAGATTCATTGTCTAGGGAATATTTGCTTGAGGCATGTAAGACATCTGTATTGGTCAGGAACACTTAGGATTCGATTACCCCATCCTTAGAAGCTTTCGTATTTTAATTGCTTGCATTTCTATTCATCACTCGATCCCTTACCCAAACAGGTACACGATCACCTGCTTCGAGTAACCCCTCGATTTGTTCATACCTTCTTTGCTTACTCGATCACCCCACCCGATCCTGTACTCGAATACTTGCATCAAGTGCTTAGGTCGTGTGGTTCCTTGTTTATATTCTTTTCTTTTATTATTTTAGGATTGTTAGACAAAACACCATTATTGCTTGGCTTGACTTGCATTGTTCTGATTGCATCCTTCCTGCTAGCATAAACAACCATTTGGATTGATAACCCTTTGTACTACAACTGCATAGAGAATTGATACCCTGGGTGAAAAACCTATTATGAGATACCCTGGGTGAAAATCCTGTTATCAATGTGTATAAAGTAGGTTTCAGTAGAAGTCTCCGAGGTAACTTCAAACCGATGTCTACTTAGCTTTCGTTGTACGCTACTTTAATTTTTTAAAATTTTTTTTTAATTTTTAGGAATGCTACGCCATTGGGTTAAGTATGTTGTTTTAAACTTAATGTTTGAAGTTTAAGAATGTTATGTTTAAATTTGAATTAATGATCAAAGAGCCAAAAAATACCAATATCCCACATAAAACTAAAAGACAACAAGAACAATCCTAATACATTAGAGTTTAATAAGGAGGATCTCACAAAAAAATATCAAGATCCCGCCCATCATCAGAGTTTAATAAGAAAGATCCCACCCACAAAATATCAAGATCCTCCAACAAAAACAAAACATCATCCTAATAAGTCATAAATAATAAATAAGAGTTTAAGTTGCCAAACAAAGTTCTTAATTAGTCCCGGATTGGGGGAGGATCATATAGCCCAAAGTCTTCCGTGTAATTCTTCTCATTTGGTACACGACATTCAATATCGTGAAATAAGTCGCAAGCCAGCTTCTCCCTTATCTATGTGATGTCTCCGTTTTATACATTTTCAAACATATTAGAGGTTTGGAAACATAGAAGAGTGTTAACTTACTCATCTTCTTTTACGAAATCAACCAAAGTCTTCTTCTTGTCCTTGGCTGCTTTTTCAAATGGATTGTATGCAGACCTAGCTGTTGGAGGATTAGAAATGATAGCCTTCACTGTGTTATCACCCACGTACGGAGTACACTGACTTGAAGCCAACCTATTAGCCCTTTCAGCCTTGCCTTGTGCCGCAAGCCTAGCAGCTTCTATCCTCGGTTCTTGTTTCTTAGCTCTAGTAGACAAGTCAGCTACTGTTGGGATTTCTGTGGGAATGAACACAGCTGGATTTGAAACAGTGTCAGATGATTTATAGCTGACTACTGAAGGCACCTTCGTATCCTTTCGAGCAACTAATGGAGTTGGTTTATCTTTCAGACTCTGAGATTGACCTTGCTTGTTCTGCAAATTCCAATTTAAAAATTACAAGATTATTGATGACAACAAATAATATTAAAGTCGCGCATATGTTTAAAAGTCTCGAAGAAAACAATTGTTCAAGTTTATTGAAGTCTACTTCACATCAGGAAGTCTACTTGATACACTTGGTATTGTCTGCGAAGTTGACAACTTCGGGAAGTTTATTTTTTGTTCGCCTTGTACCTGGTATTGTGTTTGTAAGGGATCATAGTAGGAATTTGGAAGTGTTCAGAACTAACCATATCCGTTTTTTGAGAGACAAGCTCTTCATTTCTCCTAGTCTCTTCATGAGAGGCAGTCTGTTCCTTTGATACAGGATCTGCCTTTGACTTACTAGTCGCATCTCCCTTCACTTTGGTGAGACCGTTAAGATCTGTTGTCTGGTCCATGTCAAACCTCGATTCGCAACTACTGAATCCATCCGTAATCTCTTCAAGCAGAGCTGCTCCCCAAGAATTGATCTCTTGTTTAATAGAATCTAGGAGATTGAATTCCATTTCAGTTGAAGGACCTGGACATTGCCTCTTCCCACTTGCTTCACCAAATGTATCGGGTCTTTTCTTCTCCCCCTTTTCCTCCACCTTCACCTTCACATTGTTGGAGACATAAATACCTTCCGTTTCCCACAAACCTCTCCCCCACTTCCATGGACCAAAATCCCCTTTGAATGCTCTCAAAATATTATCGATTTTTCCATCTGCTTCATCATCTTTCCAAACAGGGCTCAGCATGTCACCAATTAGTTTGAAGTGATTGAAACGGGTCTACATTTGATATAAAACAGTGTAGTTGTTCAAGTAATGGTGAACAAATCTAAGATAGTAGTTAACTATATGCATACCTGTTTTAGAATGCCCTCTTTGACATATTTTCTACCACGAGAACTGCGGTAAGCAAGCAACGGTGGACTTGGTCTATTAGGCAATGTATCGTCAATGTCCTTGGCAAAATCTGGCATAGATTTGTACACCGAAATCTGCAGAGGTTCGACAAATCTGTCTATGGTGTAACTCTTGGTTAAGTCCTTCTCCTTCACAAACTGAATGAGGTTCTTGAAAGCAACTCTTCCCCAAGGATAATCAAGAAATGCATCTAAATACATGACTAGCCTAGCCATATTTAGAGGGGTGGGCGTTGAGGGTTTCTTATCTTCTATAAACCCAGCATAGATGGCTAAATAACCCAACCTAATACGATCTGGTCTATCCCAAGAGTGAGCATTCTTACATGCTGAGGTGAGTTGCTCAATACTCGGACCACTGTCTGAACTGACTCCAAGCTTCTCCCCTAGGTCTTCCATCTCATCTGTAAGTTCAACGTGTGGCTGCTCGACATCTTCACAGTTAAGTCCAGTGATGGCTTCAAACTCATTCAAATAAAATCTTAATGGGTTAGATCCAACCAGACTCCATTTCTCGTAGTTTTTGTTGCAGACAATCTGAAAGCCGAGCATATAGTGAACCAGTCTGGAAGCCCATTCGAATTGGAGACGGTTGAACTGTAAGAAGACACCCAGTCGAGAGTCACGAATCCCATCCCATTAATCCGGTTCGAGAGCTTTGTACAGTTCATCAAACAACTTCCTATCGTTGCTATAATAGCAATGCTTTTACACATAATCGGCTCCTCACCCTTCGTGTAAAACCTCTGAGGAAATTTTGGATTGTTCGCCTCCTCCATTATGCAAAATAAGAATAGGTTTGACGGAGAGACAAAACAAGATGAGATAGTTGAGAGGAGGAAGACGAATACAATAAGTCTAAAATCGAATTGAAAAAAGAAGTCGAAAATCGAATTGAAAAAAAAGAAGTCAACCTTTAGTTTAATCGAAATGAAACGGTGGCGAAGATGAAGCGGCGGGGTTGAATAATACAAAGTTCGGCGAGACTGGTACAAAAAAGTTAAGCGAAGTAAGCAAAAAAAGACAATCCGAAAGATGGAGATTTAAGATTAACACGAAAAGAAATGGGAAAATCAACCGTTATTGATAAGCGGAAGAGATAAGAGGAAGAGATTGATGACAAGAATATGAGCAAGACGGAATTAGAGATAATTATAGTTGTTATCGTGGTTTTTAAGTTGAGTAAAATTATAATGATTATAATAATCCCAGTTTTAGAAAACCAATTCCGGTTTATTTGAAACAGGACCAGAAAAATATAAAAAACTGATTAAAATTGGATCCCGCCTATTAATCACAGACTTTCGCGCTTATCAGCCAATTAAACAAAGAAATTACCGCCAACTAATGTCAAATCAGTTAAATCAATTTAAACCTTGTAATGAATATGTTGACGACTTCTCTCGCAGACTTCTGCACGAGAAACTGAACCGTCTACAAATCAATCAAATCAATTTAATATTTGTAATGATTATGCTGAAGACTTTCAGAAAAACATCATCCTGGGAACTAAACCATACTTTAAACTGCAAATCAATCTAATCAAACAAATTAATACATCGTTAACAACGATGAACGAGTTTCTTTGATATAGGGACAAAAGTTTATAAGAATATAGAATTATACACTTATAAGTATGAAGTGAAGTGATATAGTGATAACTCAATATTTTACCATCTTTTAGCATGCATTTATCTCATGTTTTGCATTGTTTAGAGTTAGTTTTAGCACATTTGTGTCTCTTATTCTTAGTTTATGCATTAGGATAGAATTTGCATTTCATTTGCATATTTGTGTGCATAAACAGGTGAATTAGGTAGTTTGGAAGCACCAAGGAGAAGTTGTGATCACAAGGAGACATCTAGCAAGGTAATAAGGCTCAAAAGAGGAGGAAAGCAATCACTCGCCCATGGAGTCGAGCACACACTCGACCGTTTGCCAAAGAATCCAATTCCGGTGGTCTCAGGCCGATCGGAGTTATGGTGCAAGAGTTATCGTTGTTTTACTGAACGGATATCATACCAGATCGCAGACTGGAGCTACATGACAAACCACTCGACCACGGCACTCGACCGTACATGGTCGATCACTTATCACTGGCTCTCTATTTTGTCTCCTACCTAATTAGGGCTTCCCTTCTTTCCTATAAATAGGCCTCTTACCTCTGGCCACATAACAAGCTCGTTTTTTTAGGTCTAGCCACCAAAACTTGTAATCTTCATAACTTTTGATCCTTTAAGTATTTTCATTTGATTTCTTCTATAGAGTTGCTTATTTCATCATTTTTTTTTTTGATTATGTCTGTTTCATCATTTTCTGGGTTTGTTTTCTTAAATCTTATTTATTAGATCTGAGTAGAGATAGATTCTTAAGGATGGGTTAGATTGGTAGAGAACTTAGTTTGTTTAGGATTGTTTAAGCTTGAATTCTATAGAATCATTTCTAGATTAGGTGAGCTCTAAGCTGTTCTTATATCTGAGAGGGTAAGAACAGATCTTAAGCTTCCTTGCATCATACCAATGTTTAGGTTGTTAGATAAAACTAATGTTAGAGATTATCATACTTAGCCTAAGAGATTAGATGTGTAAGGTGATTTTTGACAAGTAATGGTCTGATTCTTAAAGCCTGTTTAGTATGGTTTCACCAATGAGAGTGGATTGGTAAGCCCTTAAGATCATTGTCTAAGGATTAGCTCTTTGTTGATTGAGTTTTGTTAAGCAACCTAGATTGATTAAGTTTAATACCAACAAATAATTCTCATCCTTAGGATCTATTTGCTACTTGTTTGCTTATGTTTATTGCATTTAATTATTTGTCATTTTCTTCTTTATAGTTTCTACACTTTAGTTTTGCATTTAATCTTCTGTTCTGCATCACTCGACCATGCACTCGACCTTGGTTCATACCATGCTCGACCGAGTGCTAGGTCGAGCTCCACTTTACTTTCTTATTTATGCTCAGCTCTTTTCTAGTTTGCTCTTGTTTTTTAATTCTGCTTAGTCTTGTTTATTGCACTTGTTTAGTAGCTTAATTTCTGCTTAGTAATTCTTTAAGTTGT
>NW_010921760.1:8426-19560 GCF_000633955.1 Camelina sativa
ACACCCCCCCCCCCCCCATACCTGAATTGGCTTAAGTTGTTCTATCTTGATTGCATCTTTTGTGATTAGCATCATCCCATTTGAATTGACACCTTATGTACTACAATGCATAAGGGTAATTGAACCTGCTAGGATAGAGATATAAAAATCCTAGTATCAATTTGGCACCGTTGCCAATTGGGATCCATTTTGCTACATTTAAGATTTCAAGATGTTCAAGATTAAGTTATGTTACTCTTTACTTTGCTCTATGAGAAGAGAGGGGGCCTCATCACCTCTCTATGACCTCTCATAGCATTAAAGTATGTCAAGTCAAGTCAAGCTTAGAGACTTTAAACAAGCTCACTAGGGAGGAAGTCCCTAAGGTATCCTTGTATATACTTGCTTAAGTTTTTGTTATTTTGATTATGTTTTCTTTAGTGTTTTGGTGGTCAGGAAAGCAGGAGAGTCTAATCAGAGGAAGAAAGGAAGGATCAGGACCTTACCCGAGCAGTCACTCGACCAGGCACTCGACCGAGCGCTTGTCCGGGTATGAGATCGAGTTTCCCCCCTTCTCCAGCAGCCTTGAGGTACCACTTTCACCTAATCATTGTCTATACCATTGCATTCCATGTTTTTATCTTGTTTCTGGATTCTTAAATCCTCTTTCAAATTTCTCTTACACACGGGACTGTGTAATTTAAGTCTGGGGAAGGGTTTGAGATGACATTTGATGTTGTTTTCTGTTTTCTTATTTCAAATTTTTAGCATAATCATACTAGCTTCTAAATTGCATCTAAGGCATAGAAAAACCATAAAAAGTTGAAAATTTTCAAAAAAATATTTACAAAAACAGAGTGTTCATGTAGTTGCATTGCATTCTAGGATTGTGTTTAGTATATTGCACATAGGACTGTACATATGCATTGGGGAACAATGATTAAATCTACCATGTTAGAAGTAGATTCTTAAAATTGAACCCACAGCCCTCATTTATAGTTCTTTGTTGCTAGTTCAGTCTTTGGAAAAAAATGAAGAATCTATGTTTTAAAGCATTGTGTCATTTGAAAGCATCTCCTTCTTGTGTGAAACTTGCTTGAACATTTTTTTTGCATCTCTATAGTATTGGACTTCAATCTGATCTCTTGCTTATGGACTATGAATGCTAGCTCATGGAACTTTGAATTGGGTTAACATTCTCTTTTTACCACTCTATTCATTTAACCCAATCTCTTGCCATACCTTGAAACCCAGACTTTTCTTTCAAGCCTTGTACTGATTTTTTTTGAGTGAGACCTCTTTGTTGATAATGCTATAGGATGTGGAATCCTGAGAGTATTGAGAACGATAAAGAACTGGCTCTTGCTCTAGCTAGGTTTGGAATCATTAGAACTAGCTAATAGGACTGGTTTTGTAAGAAATAGGTGGTTAGAATATTGATTGGGTTCAGGTTTGGGAACAAGAGAGAATAAGAAGGGAATGAAAGGATTAGTTGGTCAAAAGAAAAGAAAAGAAAGGTCTCTAAGGTTAAGTTTGGTTATAAGCTCTAAGTCTCAAAGAAAAGGGGTATAAAGTATTGTTATAGTCTCCTAGAATCAAAAAGAAAAGAGTAAAGAAAAGTCAAATAAGATTGGGAGCATAGCAAAGAAAGAATAAGAAAGAAAGGGAGCTAGTGTTTAAAATAAAGAGTAGCCTTAGAGATATACAAAAAGAATAAGACCAGAAGTTAGAAAAAGGGGTTTAAGAGATCCAAGTCTGAGTTTTTGGGTTGAAAATAAAGAAAAGAAGGATGAGAAAAGGGTAGAAAAGCTTTTAGGTGGGTAGAACATCAATAGCTAAGCTTTGTATGCCTAAATTGTTCTCAGTCCTAGATTGGTTTCACAACTGTCTAGTATTCCTTCTTGTTTGAGAGTTAACCACCCTAAAAACACATTTATCAGCCTACCTTCAAAAGCATTACCCTTAAACCAATTGAGCTTGATTCATGTTCCATTTGCAAGGTTACACCAAACACTTTAATGAATGTGAAAGATATGTTCAATGGGATTGCAAGTCTTTACTAATACATAGGAGCTGAACTAGAATGGTGCATTGTGATAAGCTTAGAAAAATATTTGTAAACACTTCGACTAATTCTTTGCACCATTGAATTGCATTTAAGGACTGTGGTTTGAATCCTTTGTTATTGCTCTTTGTTAATGAGTTCCCATCTTCAAACTTCTCTTCCTTTTTATGTCTTGATTGTTTGCTTGAGGGCAAGCAAAGACTAAGTTTGGGGGAGTTGATAACTCTATATTTTACCATCTTTTAGCATGCATTTATCTCATGTTTTGCATTGTTTAGAGTTAGTTTTAGCACATTTGTGTCTCTTATTCTTAGTTTATGCATTAGGATAGAATTTGCATTGCATTTGCATATTTGTGTGCATAAACAGGTGAATTAGGTAGTTTGGAAGCACCAAGGAGAAGTTGTGATCACAAGGAGACATCTAGCAAGGTAATAAGGCTCAAATGAGGAGGAAAGAAATCACTCGCCCATGGAGTCGAGCACACACTCGACCGTTTGCCAAAGAATCCAATTCCGGTGGTCTCAGGCCGATCAGAGTTGTGCTGCAAGAGTTATCGCTGTTTTACTGAACGGATATCATACCAGATCGAAGACTGGAGCTACATGACAAACCACTCGACCACAACACTCGACCGTACATGGTCGAGCACTTATCACTGGCTCTCTATTTTGTCTCCAAGCTAATTAGGGCTTCCCTTCTTTCCTATAAATAGGCCTCTTACCTCTGGCCACATAACAAGCTCGTTTTTTTAGGTCTAGCCACCAAATCTTGGAATCTTCATAACTTTTGATCCATTAAGTATTTTCATTTGATTTCTTCTATAGAGTTGCTTATTTCATCATTTTTTTTTTGAAAATATGTTAAAATAGATTCAAAAAAGAGAAAACGTTTTTACATCGTGTGCAACATGGAACTTAAAGTTTGTTTGTTAAAACACAAGGAAAGCTGAGTAATTATAAAAACAGAGGAATTAAAAACGCGATGCTAGCCAGATGCCCAATCCGTCCTCAAACCGTACATCACCTCCAAGCTGGATTGCAAGCAGCTGGTTCCGAATTTGTCGATCAATCCGTTGAATGAGCTGAGCTTGTGTGGTGGGGGGAGCTTCATGTCGACTGTCATTCCGTTCCCGCCAAAGCGAATATACAGAGATCTGCAAAACGTAACGCGCAAGAAACCCAATTGTCCGATGAGGCCAAGAAGAAGAAGCCATTTGGACGACCATTTGCCAATCAGTGGAGTGTCGAGTGGTATAAATGCGAGATGCAAGGTTGTGCCAAAGACCAGCTGTAAACTCACAGGAGAAAAAAAGATGGTCTCGCGTTTCAAGAGCATTGTGACAGAAAACACAAGTGGCATCCACTCCGTTGTTCTAGAGCATCAGCCGGTCACCTGTGGACAGCCTATTTCGCACTGCTAACCAAACACAGAATAAAAATTTCAGAGTGGCATAAGTGAACAGTACCCCACTACTCCACCCGACCATACTTGAAGCTGGACGGAGATTATGCCAGGTATCCCTAGTAGAAAAAACAGCTTTGTACTCATCATTCTTCCCTTTCCATAAAACTTTGTCTACCTCTATATTGCGGTTTAGCCAGTGCGTATGCAACACGTCCTCTACTGCAATGAGTTGGGTTGTTCGATGGCGTCTCCGACGACGGTTCCAAGCCCCAGCAACTGTAGCATGTTGACCGATACCCATATCAATGATTCCCTGGGGTCCAACTAGAGGCATAAGACGACCCAGGCTAGACCAGTTATCAAACCAGAAAGAAGTCCGCTGGCCATCATTGACAATAGTCTTAGTAAAAGGTTTTGCGACATCCCTAAACTTCAATATTTTTTTCCACATCCAGGAGCCCAGCTGTGTTGCCTCAACTGACCAGAGAGATGAATGCTTGAGAAGAGTTTGTTTCACCCATATAACCCACAATGAATCCTCGCAGGAGACAATACGCCAAATTAGCTTCAGACAGCTCACATCATTTGGCTTCTTGCAGAGATCGCACACCTAATCCCCCTTCTGTTTTTGGTTTGCAGACGTCCACCCAAGCGACCTTAGCTTTATTTGTGTTTAGCTCTGCTCTAGACCAAAGATACGCAGAACAAAGCTTCTCCACAGTGCGAATACATTCCTGGGGAAGGCGGTATGCAGCTAACCAGAAGTTACAAATGCTCCAAAGAATAGAACTAATTAAATTAAGGCGACCAGCATACGAGAGGAAACGTGCGGACCAAGATCCAATCCTTTGTTTGACTTGCTCAATAAGGGGAAGGTAATCAGCTGCATAGAGACGCTTAGTGACTAGAGGAAGTCCTAAGTATCGAACCGGCAGAGTACCCACTGCAAAGCAGAATCGATCGGTAATTTCTTGGTGAACTTCGGGAGAGACCCCCGCAAGGTAAACAGTTGTTTTTTCCATACTGATACGCAGACCAGAAAACCTGGCAAAATTCGAAAAGACCTGGACTATTCCCTCTATGGAATTAATAGTACCATCCGAGAATACAAGCATATCATCAGCAAAACTGAGATGAGTTAAGCCAATGAGCTTGCATCGCGGGTGATAACCAAACTGTTTTGATGTCGCCGCTTTATCCAACATTTTTGAAAGCACATCCATAGCAACAACAAACAGATAGGGAGAGAGAGAGCACCCCTGTCTTAGCCCACGTTTACTGTTGAAAAATCCTGCAAGTTCACCGTTAACTTGGACAGAGAAAGAAGGAGTTGTTATACAGAGCATGATCCATTTGACAAATTCAGGAGGAAACTCCATCGCAAAAAACCCCATTGAACAGAGTCGAAAGCTTTTGAGATGTCTATCTTAATAGCACAGCGGTTTGATATTGAATCCTTGTGATAATCCTTGACCAATTCTATAGCAAGTAAGACATTCTCAATGAGTAGTCTATTCTTGACAAAAGCAGACTGATTCCCAGCTATGAACTTTGGCAACACTAATTTCAACCGATTTGCTATTATTTTTGAAATGACCTTGTACAGAACGTTGCCTGTAATCCTTCATCTCTCTTGCCTCAGTCTTTTTTGGAATCAATGCTAATATTGTTGAATTGACTCCCTTGGGTAGAAAGCCTTTGACAAAGAACGACTGAACCGCCAAAACAAACTCGTGACCCACAGAGTCCCAAGCTGCTTTATAAAACTCTGAAGTATACCCATCTGGACCAGGCGATTTATCGTTTGGCATTGCAAACAAAACCTTCTGAATCTCCTCTGCTGAAACAGGTCGAATCAATAGAATTTTGTCTCGTTCAGAACAGCGATACAACATCAAACGCTGCAAGACGTCGATTGAAACCTCCTCATAGTCACCAGGAACCAACTGTAGGAACTCTCTAAAAAATCTCTCTGCTTCAAATTTTATCTCATCCGGATCCTTACTGATAGAACCGTCTGGTCTCTGGATCTCCCTAATGGAATTTTTTGCCGCACGGTGAAGCACAACCCTGTGGAAAGTTTTGTTGTTTTTATCCCTAACCTGCAACCAGTGCAGCTTTGATCTTTGCTTGAGGTATTTCTCCTCCAAACTTGCCACACGCTCCCACCGTTCATAAGCCATATTTTCGGCATCCATCGCAGGCGACGATGGGTACAAGAGTGTCTGCTCCTGTTTCTTACATAAATCCTCATAAGCCTCCTTAGATTTCTTGATCAAGTCACCCATTTTGTTCTTAGCCAGTTGCCGCAACCCCGGTTTCAATGCTTTCAACTTCTTAGTGAACCGAAATAGCGTAGACGTGGACATATGTAGCGGTTCGGTTGTTTGCCAAGCGTCATTGACAAACGGTTGAAACTCTGGTAAACTCGTAATAGCATTAACAAACTTAAAAGGCTTCCGACGAGAACATGGATTACCCGCACCTGCTGTTAGTTCTATCCGACACCGCATATGTTCTGAGCAACCACCGGCCTCAAAAACACTTTATGATATCAAAAAAGAATGCAACCAACAAGCATTCACCATTACGCTGTCCAGTTTCTTAGAGATAAGATCAGTCACCCTCTTGTTATTTCATCATTATCTTTCTGATTATGTCTGTTTCATCAGTTTCTGGGTTTGTGTTCTTAAATCTTATTTATTAGATCTGAGTAGAGATAGATTCTTAAGGATAGGTTAGATTGGTAGAGAACTTAGTTTGTTTAGGATTGTTTAAGCTTGAATTCTATAGAATCCTTTCTAGATTAGGTGAGCTCTAAGCTATTCTTATATCTGAGCATCATACCAATGTTTAGGTTGTTAGATAAAATTAATGTTAGAGATTATCATACTTAGCCTAAGAGATTAGATGTGTAAGGTGATTTTTGACAAGTAATGGTCTGATTCTTAAAGTCTGTTTAGTATGGTTTCACCAATGAGAGTTGGGTTAGGATGTTACTAAACTTGATTACCTCTGTCATGAGAGTGGATTGGTAAGCCCTTAAGATCATTGTCTAAGGATTAGCTCTTTGTTGATTGAGTTTTGTTAAGCAACCTAGATAGATTAAGTTTAATACCAACCAATAATTCCCATCCTTAGGATCTATTTGCTACTTGTTTGCTTCTGTTTCTTGCATTTAATTACTTGTCTTTTTCTGCTTTATTGTTTCTGCTTTTAGTTTTAAGTTTAATCTTCTGTTCTGCATCACTCGTCCATGCACTCGACCTTGGTTCATACCATGCTCGATCGAGTGCTAGGTCGAGCTCCAGTTTATTTTCTTATTTATGCTCTGCTCTTTTCTAGTTTTCTCTTGTTACTTCTGCTTATTAGTTAATTCTGCTTAGTCTTGTTTATTGCACTTGTTTAGTAGCTTAATTTCTGCTTAGTACTTCTTTAAGTTGTTTACTTTATTGTATTTCATTTATGCTTCATTAGGTTGATAGATACCACCCCCCATACCTGAATTGGCTTAACTTGTTCTATCTTGATTGCATCTTTTGTGATTAGCATCATCCCATTTGGATTGACACCTTAATTACTACAATGCATAAGGGTAATTGAACCTGCTTGGATAGAGATATAAAAATCCTAGTATCATATAAAAACCTTCGAAGAATTACCCAACCGTGAATGATTTCAGTCTCCAATTCTTCGTAGATGTGATGATTTAGATTGACCGATACAAGTACTGAAATAATTTCAATCTCCAATTCTCCGTCGTGCAATCTGGACGTAGATCATGAGGCGTCGACAGTGCATCAACGTTGTGCAGATGAACTACAGACTATTTTTTGTGGGAGGAATGAAATGATTTGCTAATTACTTTTTTGGTTGCAGTTGCAAGAATAGTCAGTAGGCACAAGACTTGGTTTATATAGACGAGACGAAGCGGTTACAATGAACAGTTACATATAATTAATTAATAACGCGAACCGTCGCGTCGTTACTCATAAACGATTAGACTTCACACGCAGACTTCATCGCCTGACTTATTTACTCACATTGTACGAATGACTTCACAATCTAAGTTTTAAGTCTTTATGTAAACGGTTAAAGTCTACTAAATAAGTCAACTACTGAAGTGAACGAAGTTGTCCAAATATTACAAAAACTGAAGCAAGTTCACAGATAATAGACAAAAATACACCATTCAAACAAACGGACACGATAAAGAAAGATTCACAGATTTTAGATCTTAATTGAAAGATCTACAAAACAAAAGAGATTAATACAAGGGAATTTTGCACTTACACCCACTTTCCCCTAAACTATTAACACACACACCCACTTTCTACTATCACTATACTTTTTTTATGTCAAATTACAATTTACACCCTCCAACTAAACTAACATTCTCTTTTTCCTTTTCATTTTTCTTTCTCATTTCTCTCTCTATTATCTCTTTCTCTTTTAATATTTTGTTTCTTTGACATTTGTTTTTTATTTTCATTACTATGTTTAAGTTTAGTAACTTTAGTTGTTCACAAAAAAAAAAAGTTAAGAAACTTGTAAATAAACATTTTTTGCATTTTTCAATATTTTTCTTTCCACAATTTTTTTTTTAATGAGACTAATCTAAATCACATACAAATGAATTGGTCTTCATAGTCAAATCAACAATTTATAAGTCCAAACTAAATTAATTAAATAATATAGAAATTAATGAATTTATTTAACTAAATTTTCAATATGAAATAGACTTATTTAACTAAATTCTCAATATGAAATTGACTGTTTGTCCACATACTTTAAGCTTAAATTAGATGCATAATGGATTAACAAAATATTGCATTCATACGTAGTTATCCATTTGGATAAGTTTTAAGGAACTTTGATTTGTTACCATTACCCAAAAATTCTATAGGTATCCACATGACCATGAACATATGGATTTGATGTTGTCGTTATATCCTAAACTCTAAATCTCTATAACTTGCAAATTCGGTTGGTATCCACATGACTACAAATATATGGATTTGATGTGTCACTAGTACCACATATATGGTCATGTGTTATGGGTTTGATAAGAAACTTTGATGTGTTACTAATACACACATTTATGGTCATGTGTTACTAGTATCCACAAATTCTATTGATATCCACATGACCATGAACATATGGATTTGATGTTGTCGTTGTATCCTAAACCCTAAATCTTTAGAATCCACAAATTCTATTGGTATCCACATGACCATGAACATATGGATTAGATGTTTTCGTTGTATCCTAAACCCTAAATCTTTAGAACCCACAAATTATATTGGTATCCACATGACCATGAACATATGGATTTGATGTTGTCGTTGTATCCTAAACCCTAAATCTCTAGAACCTACAAATTCTATTGGTATCCACATGACCATGAACATATGGATTAGATGTTGTCGTTGTATCCTAAACCTTAAATCTTTAGAACCCACAAATTCTATTGGTATCCACATGACCATGAACATATGGATTTGATGTTGTCGCTGTATCCTAATGTAGAGTAGTTAATCTAAAATATAGTAATATGGATCTTAAAATATAGAAAATATAAAATCATAGTTTATTGTATAAAAATAAATAGATAATTTTTTGATAATAACTATTTAAAGTGACGACAAAAGAAAAGTAAGAATAAAAGAGAAATAGGAGAGCGAGAGAGAAAGAGAAATAATCGATTAAAAAAAAAATTATCCTCCACCAATTTTTTTTTTTTACTCCAAATCATATACAAGGGTAAAATTGTCCAAAAACATAAGCCACATATGCAAAACACATCCAAAAGTACACCTTCCATCCAAAATGGGTGTAAGTGTAAGAACTTTGATCCAAAGTGGGTGTAAGTGCAATTGACCCTTAATACAACAATGAGGATTATACCGGCGATTAACACATTCTCGACCATCCCGCGTCCACGACGATATGATAGACGTATTTCCGTCATCTGATCTTTCACCTTGTCTAGCTCCTGCTGAACCCATAGCATATCTTTATTTTTCTGAATGGCTATAATAGAATTCCTTTGGTCAGCAAGTCTATCTCTTATTACTTGAAGTTCTTTCATAATAGCCTCACCCCACCATTTCATAATATGGTCCTCTCCATCAGAGCCGGCCAAGAGGCCAAGCAAGCCAAGCAATGGTTTGCGGCCGTACGTAATAAAATCAAAATTTTGGTTGTATCTACAATTGTTTTCCTTAGGCCAGTGGTTAAGTTGTCATGATATTGTCACCACTATTCAGGTTCGAGCCCCATAAGCTGCATTTAGTGAGTTTAGTTTTTTTTTGGCTTCTAGCCCCAGAAAGTTCAGCGCTGGCTCTGCACTGCATCCTATACAAAGAAATAAGAATATTATTTATACTCAAATAATAATTATACCAAACGAATAAACCACCACACAGTCTCACAAGCTCATGGTTATTGCATCCAAAGAAAATCCTTCCATGATTTTCGGCTGTAGTGAAACATTTCATAAAGGTTTCCCTTCCGCATAAACATTTGTCAGGAATTCCAAATGTCATGCAAAGAAAGTTTACTTCGGGTGGACCTGTACTCCATACTTGCAAAGAACTAGAAGATGACTGAGTGTAGCAGTGTAACCCCATATCTATGTGCAAAATGAACAAAAAACGATGAGAACATATATATTTTCGAACAAAATTAGCTAAAGCGTTACAAAACCAAATCGCCGACGTGGAATGATAAGAATACTTATCTGAGATGTCCTTGAATTTCGAAGACGAAAGACAATCTGAATTTTCGAGAGCAACAATATCGGAATTTTTGAGAGAGAAATTTTGGAGAGAGAGAGAGAGATCACATAAAAAAACTAGGGTTGACTTACACAGAGAAGTATATATATTGTTAAATTATCCGGTTAGGTTAAAATCAAAGAATCGGTACGCATTCGGTTAGGTTCAGCTATCGGTTTGGTTAAATTATGGGTGAAATTAAGATAATATAATATTAATGGTTGATTGCATGACAAAGTCAACCACCAATAGTCTACAGAGAAGTCTACTTAAGCAAACCCTAAATCAAATAATTTTAGCCTAATCAACCTTTCCTTGTTTAATTTGACTCGTTTATATGTAAATTTATTTTATTTCAATGCAAGAAGTCTATGTGGTTATTATTTGATCAATAGATTTATCAAATAATTTTTTATAATTTTTTTAATTAAAATTTAAACTATAATTAAGTAGTAGACGTCTTTTAATGTCTTCTTGTTGAAGTCAATTTGTAATCCACCTTAAAGAAATCTGTTGCAGACTTCCTCGGGTTACATTTGTCATTTCGGCTTCTGTTTTTTGTTTGGTCGTAAGGGAGTCACTGTAATTTCATTACCCTTAGTGGTTATGTTTCTCAAATATCGAATATGGGGTCTACTTTTGCATTTAAGTCCAAATAAAGGTCTAAAAAAGCAATTGCCCCAAAAATATATATATGTCTCGTCTTTTCATATTCTGTCAGTTCTTTTTCATATTAGACCATGAATGTAATGCCCCCAAACCTTCCCTATGGTCGGACAAACCACGGACGGCCCAGAGGTCGTTACGAGGGAACAACGGCCTGCGATCCAGCCGAGGTTCCATCAACAAATTAGGTTCCTCAGCCAGTTCACTGGCAGTTGCCTCTACCCCCCCCCCCCCCCCC